>NW_021632955.1:0-61461 GCF_004799145.2 Neltuma alba
CAGCAACAACAGAGGTTGATTGGACAAAGCAATAATATTACAAATCTGCAGCAGCACCAGCAACCACAACAGTTAATTAATCAGCAAAACAGTCTCTCAATATGCATCAACAGTTGGGAAGTAACGTCCCTGGCCTGCAGCAGCCGCAATTGCTTGGACCTCACTCTGGCAACTCTGGCTTACAAAATACTCAGCACTCTGCACACATGTTGCAACAACCAAAGGTTCCAATGCAGCAACAGTCACACAAAATACATCAAATTTGTTACCATCTCAAGTGCAGCAACAACAGCCACAGGCTTCACAGCAGCAAATGATGTCCCAGATTCAATCTCAGCCTGCACAGATGCAACAGCAATTGGGTTTGCAGCAGCAGCCAAATTCCCTGCAGCGAGATATGCAGCAAAGGCTTCAAGCATCTGGCCCTTCAGTTCAACAGCAAAATGTACTTGATCAACAAAAACAGCTGTATCAATCACAAAGAGCCCTTCCAGAAACATCATCAAGTATATATTTTCGTCTATGCTTTTCTTTCTGTCTCTTATGTTTGTATATCTTTCTTTTGGTGAAAAAGTGTTTGTGTATCTCTACTTCTGTTGTTATATCTGTATATCAATGTCTATTTTAAGCAATTTTCTATCTCTGTCTTCTTTGCTGTACTTGAACTTCGAAACTTTACTTTTTGTGCTTCTCCTGCTCTTCAAATCATGAGAACCATCTTATTTCAAAACAAGATTAGAGATGTCTTCCTTAAAATTTGTTAAGCCATGTTTCCACTGTGTATTGTGATGCTTGCACGTCTTATTACTGTAATTATTGTGATTGATGGTAGTCTGTTCATTTTCCTTAAATAAAATATAAGAAATAACTTATTATTTTAATTTATTTATTTGAGCCTTAATGTTCATGTGTGTGTATCATAATCTCTGTTGTAGCTTCCCTGGATTCAACAGCGCAGACTGGACAATCAAGCGGGGGTGATTGGCGAGAAGAAGTGTACCAAAGGGTAAATATGCCTTTTTTTTTTTTTGTCTCACCGATGTTGGCTGGAACGATAGAAATTTGTTGATTGAACCCCAAAATAAAAGTGAGAAAAGTTCCTTAGTTTTTATATCAATGTACTGAATTGTAGCATGAGCTCATGGGCCTTAGAGAAAGGGAAAGTTATGGAAACTCCTATGTTCATTTCTGATGTTCTTAATTCATAGTTTACTTGGATTGAGGGGCTGCAATTTGACCTATGAAAATATCTGTAATGCAGAAGAGGGAACTGATGCCTGCAACTGGAATTAAATTTTGTTTATCACGTCCATTTTATGATCTATTATTCTCATCAAGAAGCACTCCTTGTAATCATTAATCTGATGATATATATTGATATGAATGATATTTTTCCGTGCAAGCTTATGTTTTTAGTTGGTTAAAGTGACTTTGTTAGCAGTTAGGAACACAGGAATACTTTGGACATTCTCTTGAGTTAAATGTAAAACTTGCATTTATGATCCTTTGCTAAATGAAAAAGAATTTGTTGCCATCCTGTCCATATTATGAATGCAACAAATGTTTGTTTGTCTGATTCTGTGGATCTCAACTTTCAGATCAAAATCATGAAAGAAACATACTTGCCAGAATTGAATGAAATGTACCAGAAAATTGCTGTTAAGCTTCAGCAGGTATGTTGAATATTGATTTCTTAAACATGAAATTGCCAACACCATGTATGGATATCTTTCTTTTGTTGGCAATTATGACAGTAATAATGGATTGAGTTCTTGCATCTCTCAATGTGCTGATTATCTATTGCAACTGTTGCTAAGCACTATCAATCCATTTCCTCTTCTGAAATTGCCTGTGAATTTGCTTGTCACGTAATAATATATATTTGCATTTCTATATCAGCATGACTCCCCTCTACAACAACCAAAGTCAGAGCAACTTAACAGGCTGAAGATATTTAAAACAATGCTGGAGCGTCTTATAACATTTCTACAGGTCCCCAAGAGCAACATTGTACCTGGTATGAAGGAAAAATTGGGTTCCTATGAGAAGCAGATTATTAACTTTATAAGTTCTAATAGGCCCCGGAAACCTCTACAGCCGGGACAACTTCCCCCTCCTTCTATGCACTCTATGTCACAGCCACAATCCCAACTTGCTCAGGTGCAATCTCATGAAAATCAAATGAACTCCCAGTTGCAACCAAAAAATATTCAAGGTTCTGCAACAGCAATACCTCAGAATAACATGTCAAATTTGCAGCACAATTCAATGTCTGGTGTGTCAACAGCACAGCAGAGTATAATGAATCCCATGCAACCTGGTGCCAGTTTAGATTCAGGACAAGGAAATCATTTAAACTCCCCGCAGCAGGTTCCAGCAAGCTCCCTTCAACAAAACACTGTCAGTGCACCCCAACAGAGTAACATGAACCCTATATCATCACAAGCTGGAGTAAATGTGATCCAATCAAATCTAAATTCCCTTCAGTCAAGTTCCAGTATGCTTCAGCATCCACAAGTGAAACAGCAACAGGAACAGCAGATGTTGCAGACTCAGCATCTCAAACAAATGCAGCAGCGGCAATTGATGCAGAGGCAGCAGCTCCTGCAACACCAGCAACAATTACACCAACCAGCAAAGCAACAGCTGCATGCTCAATTGCAAACACACCAAATGCCACAGCCTCATCAAATGAATGATGTGAATGATATGAAGATAAGACCAGGAATGGGTGTTAAGTCAGGGGTCTTTCAGCAACATCTTTCCTCAGGCCAACGCCAATCTTATCCCCATCAGCAGTTGAAACAGGGAAGTACATTTCCTGTTTCTTCACCCCAACTCCCCCAGACTGCATCTCCTCAGATTTCACAGCATTCATCTCCCCAGATCGATCAGCAAAATCTTCTTCCACCTCTCACAAAAGTTTCGACCCCTCTGCAATCTGCTAACTCACCATTTGTGGTCCCGACTCCTTCACCTCCCTTGGCTCCATCTCCTATGCCTGTAGATTCAGAGAAACCCATCTCTGGTGTTTCATCAATAACAACAACTGCAAATCTTGGGCATCAACAAACGGGAGGTGCAGCAGCACCAGCTCAATCCCTTGCCATTGGGACTCCTGGTATATCAGCTTCTCCTTTGCTGGCAGAGTTTAGTGGTCCAGATGGTGCTCATGGCAATGCTTTAGCTTCCAGTTCTGGAAAGTCAACTGTTACAGAGCAGCCTATTGAACGCTTAATTAAAGCGGTTAGTTCAGCTGATTTTATTTTTGATTGATCTATTGGGAACTTTCTGTGAAGCATTAGACATGACAATTATTGGAACCAGACTTCTGGTCGTTGGTTCAGCTGTTAGGTGACTAATTGAAATAGTCAAACGGGTTCATATATATTCAAATTAATTTTATGATAAACCTATTCAGATTAATTTATATGCTTTAGATTTAAATGAAATGTTATGTAGCATTTTTTTTAAAAAGTAGTTCTATAGTTTTAAGTTATACATTTATGTATAATGTATTAATTTAATTCATTTTATCACCCAAAAGAATAATAATTTAATTCATTTAAATGACATAGAAGATAAATATAATCACAAGCTTTTTATTTATTTGTTAACTCCAAAAAGAAATTAAGACAGAATATGAAGCAATGTGAACAAACCTGTGGTTGCATTGCATGTATTCCCCGTGTCCTAAAACATCCATATGTGCGACGAATTTAAGCAAACCAAAAACAGAAAGGTAGTATCATTGTTATAACTCCCACATCAATGAAGTGAGGCCAAAAGAATGCCCCCACTTTACTATAAATTGCACCTCAAGTATGGTAAAAAGCCAGTAGGCAGTCTAGAGTGATTTGACTCTGACCAACCACTGAGTTCACTATTTAACCCCATCGGTTAATCAACCCGTTAGATAGGCTGGTTTATGAAAGTTAATCAAACAACCCATGGATTTCTTGACTTTTGACTGATTCAGTCATTCTGAACTGAACAAATATTTAAACTGGACAATACACCAGGTTATTGGTTCAACCAGCTAGTTCAGTCTGCATTCAAATAGAAAGTTTTCCTTTATTATTCTACTTCTATTGTAGTTGCATTAGAAAAATTTATGCGATTCCAGGTAAACTCAATGTCATCTAAAGCATTAAGTGCTGCGGTCAGTGATGTTGGCTCAGTTTTCAGCATGGTTGATAGAATAGCAGGATCAGCCCCAGGCAATGGATCCAGAGCTGCAGTTGGTGAGGATTTGGTTGCCATGACTAAATGTCGTCTTCAGGCTAGAAATGTAGTTAACCAAGATGGAACTAATGGAACCAAGAGGATGAGGCGATATACCACTGCCTTGCCTTTGAATGTTGCATCATCCGGTGGTAGCATGAATGATAGCATCAAGCAGTTTACTGCAGCAGAGGCTTCTGATCTGGAGTCAACTGCAACATCAATTATCAAGAATCCAAGGATTGAGGTACTAACTTATGTTCTATGACATCTTTGTAAATTGTCAGTTCTTCCCTTCTGGCTGAACATTAGATTTTATGAAAATGGGCACCTAAGCAGAGGATTATATTTTGTATTTAGATGTCAACTGCATGACTTTTCCCCTTTCTTTAGTCGAGATTGGAATGCACAATGGGGAGAGAGGGACAAGGGGTAAAGGAGTACCCAAAGGTGGTCTTATTAATTGATGCACACTTTTCATTTTATTGAACATATGTTATTTGCTACTGATAAACACAAAATCAAAGGGGGGAAAACCCCGGTATTATGTTCACCAAAAAAAAAAAAAAAAGAGTATTATGACTGGAACTTTTTGGAGAACCACCCCCCAAAATCTACCACCTGGTTAGAGAGCCTAACATCCACATAAACTCCATAGCTGAATATCATCGACTGTGGGACTCAAGTTTCGTACTTTGCCATTGGGTTCTAACATATTATCATTAAGTTAATTGAGACTTTGGTGCTGTTGTTAATGCCGTTAGTTAAGGATATGAGACTAGAATTAGAAGGGTTAGTTACCTATTTTATATGCAACATATTTTCAAACAATCCTTGCTGTCAAAGATTTAAATGCAATTTAATCAGGTAACAAAATGGTAAGAATGACAGCAAGCAATAAATAATAATAGCTGCAACAAATGATGACGGCAGTTGTAGTAGTGTTTAGTCGTTAGGCTGATGCGTTATCGGTTATTGCTTTGGTTGATAGCTTTTCTGATGTTTACCATTAACCTTTATCTACCACATTTAAGAACAATAATTAAGGTCACATGAGTTTGAAACCCCGTGTCTTGTGTAAGATCTTAGATAACTTCAGGCTGGAAATTGCCTGGAAATTCTGTTGGGTTTAGCATATGTAATGACTAGGATTCTCCATCTGGAATCTGGATTGTCTATTAAAATTCTTGTAATAAACATGATATTCTATTATATTGTAGGGTGTATAATAGTTATAATAGCCAGGTAATGACTATGGCGGTGTTTGGAAGACCAATTATTTAAAAAGATGTCGTTTGAAATGCAATTACGTACAAATCTTCAAATACCATCGATAATATGAACTGTGGATGGACTGGATTCTTAGTTCAAGGTTATTCCAAATAACTTTGATAGAATCTTTTTGTAAATGAAGTCATTTTTCTTAATTTAGAGGTTCAGAAGGCAGTATATGACTAGAGTTTTTAAGAGTAGCTTTATATCTATTGTCCTTGATTGCTGATCTAGACGACCTTACGCATAAGGAACTTATGTGACGTATGCTGCAGGCTAATCATGTCCTATTGGAAGAGATAAGGGAGATTAATCAACGACTTATAGATACAGTTGTAGGTATCAGTGATGAGGATGTTGATCCAACTGCTGCCGCTGCCGCTGCTGTTTCTGGAGGGGCAGAAGGAACCGTTGTCAAGTGTTCTTACAGTGCTGTAGCTCTCAGTCCAAGCTTGAAATCACAATATGCTTCAGTGCAGATGGTAAGGGTTTAACTCCTAATTGCAAGAACTGTACATATTAACTTTTGCTTATTTTTTGTCTCATGGAAATGTAACTGTCTTCACTCATGTTTTGCAATGATGCAGTCACCAATTCAACCCCTGTGGTTGCTAGTTCCTGCAAATTACCCCAATTGTTCCCCCAAACTCTTAGACAAGTTTCCAGTTGAATCCTGGTGAGCAAATGTGCATTTTGGCATCTCTTGTTGATATTGTTGATATTGATCCAGAATCACAAAGTTTATATCACTTGTCATTCTCTTTTAACAGCAAGGAGAGTGAAGATTTGTCAGCGAAAGTGAAGTCAAGGTTTGGCATATCCCTGCGAAGCTTATCGCAACCCATGTCGCTTGGTGAGATAGCGAGGACCTGGGATATTTGTGCTCGTACAGTTATTTCAGAGCATGCACAGCAGAGTGGTGGAGGGAGCTTCAGTTCTAAATATGGGACTTGGGAGAATTGCTTGAGCACTGCATAGTGATTGATCCAGGAAGATGATAAGTTCTTACGTACAGTCCTTCAATATACAGTTAGATGACTTTATCAAAGTAGGCTTGTAAATATTTGAGTTCTTATTAGCTCACTGTCCACCTAGTCAATACTTTATGTGCGTTTAATAAGTATTATCCTTGATAGACATGCAAACCCTTTTGGTTTACTGCCACAGAAATAGCCAAAGCTTTTGTTGGAATAACTGCAGAGCAGCTTATGCAGAAGAAGGCAGTTGAGAGAATAACATGGGATGTTTTCTTGGTCACTTGGAGTTGTTTTTAAATGTAGTTGAGATGGCATGCTTGTAAACTGGGTTTTGACGATTTCAATGGCTAAGTAGAAATTTCATTTGCCTGATATGGTTGCTTTATATCAGCGTCTTGAGTTAGCCAAGCACAAGATCTGTTAGCCAACGAGTTATTTTAACTATCTTATGCGAGAAAAATTCAAGTCGCATGAGGCTTTTAGGGACTCTTTAAATGTCTAGAATGGGAGAGTTCATTGAGCAGGTGACAACAGTCAATGACAACTGGGAGTATTCAGCCCCACCAGATAAGGGAAAGTTTGGTGCGTAATTGGTTTATTACTGCTTACGGTCCTAAACATAGAAGCTCAAAGCTAGATAAAGAATTTATTTTGATTCTAAATATAAGATTTCAGTTCATTTTTATCTCTTATATTTATAATCGTTTTTCTATCTTTATTGATTATATACAGTAAGGATATTTCTTCCAAACAGTAGTTATTGTGCACATGAATAGAAAAAATAATATAGACAAATCAACCAACATTTGTTAAAAATAATTAACATAACTAATTTTTTAATATTTATAAATTAATTATTTAACTCTCATATTAAGCATTAGAGGGAGTATAATACATCACAACAGGAATTTTTTATAAGCACATGTGGATTGAAAGCAATTTTACTTGAGATGCTATCAAACACTAAATACAAATAATTCTCTTATAATGGATTCCAATTTCCAACCTTAAAAGAAGCTAACAAAAGCAAACATGGATGATCTGATCAGTTCGTCAACCTCAATATGGACATGGACTTTAAGATTCCCCTAATCACTACAAGATGATTACATGATCCTCTTGATGTTTAACACTTATACTATTTCCGGCCTTTAATACAAGAGTTAGTTTGACTTTTATTTTAGTTCTAAATATAAAACCTCAATCCATTTTATCTCTCGTATTTATCTTTTTTTTTTTTAAGTAGTCCTTATAGTAATAATAATTCTAGCTAACACACTTGATTAGGGAGAATATTTTAAAAAAAATAACACATATTTATTACAAATAACTAATTTAACTAATTTTTTTAATTTACTCAAATTAGTCAACTAGCTCTTATATTAATAACTAAAGGTAGTATTACACGTCTTTATTTTGTACATGGTGTTAACCAAAAAAAAAATCTTCATGATAAATTGGATTTTATATTTAATGTAGAGTTGCCACGTGGGCAGGGGAGCCTTTTCCAATGCAAGAATTCATGCATTCGATTCCCCCATCTTGTTTCAAGCTTCATTGTAATTATTAATTAATCTTTGGATCAACCCTTATCCCATTACGTATCATATTATATATCTTGTTATCTTATATAGGGACTCACCACCCATCATATCAAAACGGATCATATTATATCTTCATAGCCAATTATGTATCCCAAAACCGGACATATTTGAGTTATATAGATCATATGCTTAACTTAGTTTTGATAAAATTAATATATTTATCAGTTCATTGTTACCCCCAAAAAAAAAATTCTGAAAGTTATCCACTTTGTCTTTTCATTGAGGCTGTCACTATTTTAAAATTTAACACCTCATTCTGCATCTTTAATATTAATTAATAAATTTTAAAGCTGTCAATGCCCTTTTGGAACACTTTTTTGTCTTGAAGTGTTTAGGATATTTATATTCAAGAATGGCCGTAAAATATTCAAAGGTTCGCATCTTGAAGGATTGCAATTAGTAGCATATTTAGAAACTTCTAGTTATCTTTCAAAATCAAAATTGTTATAATTCTTAAGTGAATTTTTGAGAAAGTTACAACCAGAATCTAAAAAAAAATGCAGTAACTTCTTAGAATTTGATAATAAATTTTTAAAATATAAAAAAATATAATCTGCGGAAATAATTCATATTTTTTAAAAAATATTAACTTGAATTTTTTAAATTCTGGCTGTTATTTTCCCCAAAGAATATCAGGATAATTCACAGAAAGTTACCACTTTGGCATTTATACAAGAGAATGGATAGATTCACCAGGTGCAGCCAAACAGGGAAGTACACGTGGCATCGCGTATTGAATGCTTCGAATCTGAGGACGGCACGTTACGTCACCTTTTAACTTATTGATTAAATAAATTAAATGGCTCATCATATTGAACAAAAATTGCCTGCCTTTTATATTGTTTTAAATAAATAATAATAATATTTTTTAAGCACTCTGTCAGGCACTAAGAGCTCGCTTAGTATAAGAAAAATAAATGAGAGGGAGAAAAAGTTTTAATAAGGTGGATTTAGAAAATTAAAAAAGTGAAGTCGAAAGCTTTTAATTAATTTTTATTGTCTTTTAATTTTATATTTTCTATTAAAATTTTATAACCCTACTTCTATTATTTTTTAAATCGAACTTACTAAATTTTTTTCTCCTCTTTTTTTCCTTCTCCAACCAAATATAGGGTAAATATGAACACTCCTCCCAATTAAAAATTGAAAAATTGATTCACTATATTACATTACAAAAAATTAACTCTTTTCACTGAATTAGTATAGTAACAATAATATTCTTCTTACCAATAGAAAAGAAAGACATGACAGCCCACAATAAATCCAAACGATGGGCCGTCCATCGCCCAATGTTTGGGAAATCCTGCGTGCCGCCTTCGCTGTTTGGTTTCACCATAATACTTTTATTTTTTGTTATCCAATTTTTTAATCAAAATATGCGTAGTACATAGTACTCCCTCCGTTCCTTATTATAAGAGACATTTGATACTTATGGCATACTCCTATATATAAGAGACACTTACAAGTTGTCTCTACTTTTTTGTGTTGATTTACTATTTTACCCATATTTATTATCTCTAACTCACACTCTCCCTCCCTCCCACTTTTCTTTCTTTTAATAATTTAATTGTTTTCTCTCATGCTCTCTCTCCTTATTAATGAGGGTATTTTGGAAAAAAAATATATTTTTTACACATTAATTGTTCTTAACTAATTTTAACTGTTTTTTTGATCAACGTACTTCGGTTATTTGTCTCTTATAATAAGGAACGGAGGGAGTATCTAGGCAAATTTTTTATTCTTTTTAAAAAAATTCTGTTATTTAATTTCAAATTAATATATTCATTGGTTGTTTATCCTGTTAGAATAAAGTGTTACTAATGAAGAACACGCGATAGAAATAAAAAATGGAAAGAAAAATTAGATCAATTTCGGTGCTTCTACATCCAGCACCATAATATTATTTTTAGAGTGCATCTACCACCTAATCTTATTTTTAGTAAAATTTAGGATATTAGATGCACCACATAACAGATTAAAATGTTAGATAAATAAGATCAGGAGATTAAATGTCTGTAAACAATATTTTATAATTAGAATCGGAGATAATATATATTTAATCTTAAAAAAGATATTCAAAACTGTTGCCTTTGGTAGAAAATAAGTTTCTTTTGTTCTTTTGGTTTGCCAGAGAAAAATAAATTTTCATAGGAATATATTTAAATTAAAAAATATTTAAAAAAATAAAATTCAAATTTGAAAGTTTAATTAATAATTTAACAAATAATAATAATAATACTACCACCTCTGATCCTTAATATAAGAATTCATTTGACTTTTATTTTGATCGTAAATATAATATCTCAATCTATTTTGTCTCTCATATTTATTTATTTTTTTAAAGTAGTCCTTCTAA
Source organism: Neltuma alba (assembly GCF_004799145.2). Classification (NCBI taxonomy): domain Eukaryota; kingdom Viridiplantae; phylum Streptophyta; class Magnoliopsida; order Fabales; family Fabaceae; genus Neltuma; species Neltuma alba. The sequence continues at coordinate 10,434 of NW_021632955.1, forward strand.
TAATGATAATTCTAACCAATACAAGATATTTTTTAAAAAAATAATACTTATTTATTATAAATAATTAATTAATTTTATTTTTTTAATTATTTAAATAAGTAAACTAATTTTTATTTTAGAATTAGAGGCAGCACCAACAATCATCGTAACGTCGGATGGAGTAGCAGATCAATGCGACGCGTGGTACACAAAAACACCAAATTAGGATTCTCACCGGTTGCGCTTCCATCACTCTCATGACACGCGTGATAACCACGTACTTCTATAAAAACCTAGATAATTCGAAGGTGATTGCACATTCCTCGAAAACGCGCGTGAACCAGGGAGATTTCCTTTTCCCACCCATAGATTCTGAACCTGACTCGAGAGCGAAACTATGCCCACGCTCTCTGTTTCTTCACTAACCGCCACTCAGTAAAGCGAGAAGTCCTAACCGCCCTCGGAAACCCTTCCTAAATTACGACTCTACCCTTCCTTTCCTTCTTTTCCCCGGCCCCCATATAAACCCGCCTTCACTGAAAAACCGTTTGCGCAACTGATTCCCAAAAGGGCTGCTTGAGCTCTTTCTCTCTCCAAAACTGCTCCAACGCTCTCTCTCTCTCGAAAAATGGCTTCTGGTTGTGTAGCCTCTCCTCCTTCAAGAAACAAAACGACGATGTCGGGTTCTTCTTCGCCGGCGTTTGCTTCGTCTTCTTCGAGTTTCGCTCCACGGCCGTCTCCTTTCTTCACGGGCTCGTCATCCCCCTCGAGCCTCAGCCTCTTCGGCCGTCGATCTTCGCCTCCGTCTTCACCTTCGTCCTCGTCGTCGTCCTCCTCATCTTCTTCAATGAGATTCCCAATCGATAGGCCGACTTCTCCGCGGCGGTCAATGTCGGTGGCGAATCAGACGAATAATGCCGTCTCGAGTAACAAGAGGATGTGTATGTGTGCCCCTACGACGCACCCTGGCTCATTTCGGTGCTCCTACCACAAGCGTCTCGCCGAAAAGCAGAAGAATCGAGCAGCGTCGCCTTCTATTCAATCGTCGAGTACGAGACTCAATCTTCGGAGATCGGCGATGAAGAACTCTCTAGTGAGAATCGGCGGTGTGGAGGGTGAACTGGTGAATAGGACACTGACCACTCTGATTAGACCTTCGTCGCACCAGCTACGACGACGAGAAGCCTTCCAACCAAAGAGGAGTCGACTCTGGATGGTGTCCCACGCCGAAGACTAGGGATCTCTGTTTCCCGATTTCATCCCTTTGCTGATTCTTTATCTTCTTCTGGAAGTTTACTCTGTTACATGGATCATTGCTGACTTAGGAATTAGGACCTGGGAGTAACAATTTTTGTAGTGGTGAATACGATAGAATTATTTGTAAATTCTGGGGCAATGTTGTGAATAATTTTTGCTTTCGATCGCTAAGACTTTCATGTTCGAATTCGAGTAGAGTCTGTGATTTCGTTGTTCATAATTGTATTAACAGGTGAAGATTTAAGAAGTTTTGAGAAGATTGTGAGAATTTACGTTCACAATGAAAGATTCTGGAATTAATTGGTCAGAGGACCGTTGCTTTGAAGTTTTAAATCCTTCATTTAACTCGCTCATTATTCTGAACTGAATTGATAATTTCAATGTTAGTCTGTATCTCCTTTGTTAGTGATTGCACAATAATTTATAACTTAAAAAGGCAAAGTAAATCGAAATGCTCTTAAAAAAAGCAGAGTAAATATAAATGAGGGATTTAATCGAATATATGTCATCAACATTAATTCAGTGAAAAAAATAAGCCGTTGAGTGTGGAAAAGAAAATTCTTAGTGGGGAATCTTTACAGTTTAGATTTCTCCATAATCTTTTTTTTTTTTCCTTTTTTGGGCCTAACTTCTCCATAATCTTTTGTGCGTAGTTAGCGGAAAATTGAAAAATTTGTGAATTGCTATCTTGTTTAATACACCTTCCTAATTCATTATTCTTTTTGCCCGGTTACTCTGTTCTTTGGGTCAATACTGACCTTTTAATAAGTAATAACTCTATGGTGGTGATGGATGGTAGAATAATTTGTAAATAAAATTTTTTCTTATTGAGATGATAAGCAGTCCTCACTTGATAAAGATTAATCACATTGACCAGAGGATACTTTAAGTTATATAAAAAAAGTTGTCTCTCTTTTTAGAAAGATAGATAAATTTTTCATTTTCTTATCAATATTATATGTGAATGCCATTTACCCCTTCATCTTCAATCTCAAGATAACTTTCACTACTTCTACTATACATTACTTTTCCACTAAACCATCATTCCTCTACTATTCATTTAATATTGTAACTCAGCTCCACTCACATTCATTTAATATTGTAACTTACCTCCATTAACATTCATAAGATTGATTATCCACTATTTGTCATTTAAGAACAAGTGTAACATATATGTAAGACTATACGTATAAATAGGGTACGCTATTTGTATTGTGTGACAAGTGAAGAAATACAATAGTTCTCTCTTTTTTCGTTTTTCTTTTTTTTTTGGTCTTCATCTTTTCCTGCTCTACTTGAGGATACTTAAAACTATAAAAAAAAAAAATTCACTTTTTCTGGAGAGAGATAAATTTTTCATTCAATTGTTAAGATGGAAGGATTTGGAATTTTATTTAGTTAAACAAGCAAAAGGTCCACAAAAGAAAGTGTGCCCACTAAAAAAGTCTTTTTTTAATGTAATGGGCACATATTTTATTATAGAATAGGTCAGATTCCTCTTAATATCTATTTGAGAAAGAGCTAAAATAGTTCCTAATACTATTGTTATCTTCTCTATAAATAAGTAATTTTTAAATCGTGATTTATAAAATAAATAAGTATTTAAAAAGACTTTTATCTCAACTTATATGAAACATGCTTATATATAATTAAATAAGTACACTCAAACAAGCACGAATTCATAGTGTTGGTCAACCATACCATACATGAAGGGAGATTTGAGCAAATTTACCCCCGGTTGCTTATAACTTTAGTGACAATATGGCATTCATAGCAGCTGCAGATTGAAATTTTTGAGGAATTACGTTCAAAATCAAAGTAATATAATTCATAGATGATTATATTGTTCCAAACATGGGAACAAAGAGGAATAAAAGTTCTCTTTCTGGGAAAAAAAAACAAGAAGAAAATTAAGAGGAGAAAGTAGAGGAGTATTAATATATATATCCAAAGGAACTATAGATTGATGGATTCTTCAGTCTTAGTAATCATATTTAGATATTCACGGCTAAGGATAATAAGAGCTTTCGTTGATAAATAATAGTCTGATGCATCCGTTAAAACAGAAGGACAGAAAATAACCAAACTTACTATCCAAGAAAGAAAACAACAAATGAGAACAGAAAAACAATAAGTATTTAACATTTTGAATCTCCAAGATCATTCAAAGAAAACAACATAACAAACAAAAACATCAAAAGAAAACAACTAAGTAGTATTTAACATCTTGAATCTCTGAGATCCTTCATAACAAGATCTTGTAGAACAGTGGGAGGTCTGAGGATCCAATTCACAAGGCAAAAGTCCTGCTTCAAAGAAGTATTGGCAATCCAATTAGCTACCAAATTTGCTTCTTTGGGAACCCAAACAAACCTATGAGTCTTTATCAGAGTCCTCAAAAAATTGATACTTTCAAGCAACGCATCACACCCAGATGAATCAGATGGAACATTCTGCTGGAGAATACAATCAATTAAAGTTTTATCATCTGATTCAAAAATTACCTCATCAAGTTCATTGTTGATTGCATAGCTCATTGCAGATTCCATAGCTTTGAGCTCAATGAGCAAAGGAGATTGATCAGCACTGCATCTGAAATTCCAGAGATCTAAGAGCCATCCATTTGAATCTCTGATTATAAAACACATTGCTGCAATTCCCAGTTCATCAGAAAAAGCACAGTCAGTATTTATTTTTAGCCAATTCCCTACTGGAGCTATCCATTTAATGGATGATGAAGAACTCCCATCTTCTTCATCAGTTCTTCTTCCATCATCTTCATCAGTTCTTCTTCTTCCATCTTCTTCAGACCCGTTATGAGAAGTAGATCCATTAGAGTGACCACATTCAGAAGCCATAGCTTTTGCTGTAACTTGGACCACAAATGAAATGGTGTGTATGTAACCCATCATCAATATCTTATAATTTGAATCCTGTAATCCCATGATTATGGATATCGTTGCGATTTTCTTGTTATTGAAGATTTTGTTGCGATTTTTAATGATGGTCAAACAGAAAGGAAAGTAAATGTATGTTCTGAGGAAAAAAAAAATTTTGTCTACAAGATTAATTAATTATTTGTCAAGTTGAAATGAAATTGAATCGGTAGTAAAATGATTGAGAAAATTGATTAAATTTGTGATACCTTATAAGTAATGTGAGGTGGCGTTGTCATACATTTGAATTAAATACATTATGCATCTTAAGAATATTTATGTGAACAATGTTGTTGTAATTTTTAATCGATGAAAAATAATTAATGGAAAGCAAATCTAAACAACCATGGAGATTTGGTCAAAATTTTGTCAATTAGTACTATTTTCACTTTTGAAAAAAAAAAAAAAAAGCCATTGAGCGTGAGATATTACTCCGTGATCTTTCGCTTTCTCCGTAATCTTTTCAGTATATGTTATTTCCTTTAATCTGCTCTATTTATTTTTAGTGCCTAACATAGAATAGAAGAATAGAGAGGACGGAGGGATCCATTAAAATCTATCACTCTGTTCCTACATGTAAGTTATCTGTAGGAGAAAAGTTCATTCTTAAGTATAAATCACTTGCATGGTGATTAATGACTTGTTCAATTTTACTCCTATTAAACACAATAAAAAAAATATGTGAATTTTTTTTAATAATACCTTTCTTTAATTGGTACATGTAAAAAATTTTATAAATTTAATGTATTTTTTTACTATGAAAAACTGGTGTATAATTAATTATTTATATATAGCAACAAAGTGGTAACATGGTGTTGGTCGGATTAAGGTGCGTTTAAGAGATCTTTCTAAAATCGCCCCTCATTAACTGCACTAAGTAAGTATTTACCACTCTCCAACTGACTTACATGTTGAACCAAGTCATTTTTATAGAAGTGAATTGTACGATAGATTACAGGGGTTTTTTTTTTTAATTATACCCTACTTTATAAAGAAAGTACAGAAGATATCATGAATAAAAATTTATTATAAAAAGATAATAAATGGCATATACTTAATGGGTTAAAAATAAAAAGACTAGTTTAAAATTTCAGACAACAAGATTTTGTTTCTTATATTTAAATCAATATTATGGAAAGAATGTTTCTTATAAAAAAGAACGGAAGAAGAATTAAATGGTCCTATGAACAATAAATAAAAGATATAATTGTACATGCATGTTAAAAATTTAATGATATGATTCATAAATTGGGTAAAAAAAAGGTTTTCCACTCTCTTTATCTTACATAAATAGGACGAGAAGAATATGTTATTTTCAGTCATCTTTATAAAAGAAAGATACAAAATTACTTTGTTAGAATGAATGTTAGGATAAAAGATTGGGATGTAGCTAAAGATACTGATAACTTCTCTTTTGACCCAAAAAGAATGCAGCTTTTTTTATTTGCTCCATGGGCCTTTGATTGAGCCCATTAATAAAGAACAAGTGGACTAAATTCAGCCCAAGGTGTGGAAAATAGATTCTCTTCCTCCTTGCTTCTATTTCCTCTCATAAACTTTCAATTTTATCCTTAAATACACAAAATGTATATTAACAAAAAGATTGTATACAAAGTATTTAAAAGAAAACTAAGAAAACCAATAATGTAAACAGGGAAAATAGTTGTTATAAACAGTTGTGCTCTGTTATATTTATCAAATATATTGAAGCGCTGAGATGAGAATTTAAATCATCAATATGAAATATCTACTCTAATTTTAGTCATAGGTAAAAAGCATACCAATTACTTTCCTGCTTATACCGACTTCCAAATCAAACCTTGGAAAAGAAGACTTGATATGTGAAAAAGATACAAAAGCATGCAGAATATAGTGCCTTTTCTTTGTTGACTAATTGTGCAGTTAATTTAGACTACAATTTCTATGGACTGTGTTGGCTCATTTAATCTGACTTTTCTTAGAATTAAGGTCTGTTCAATAGCATTTATTTGAGTCTGAAAGCTGAAGCCTAACTTCAATGCTCATTTACATATTATTGACCCAAAAAAGTGAGTCCCTGCTCATAATGTTAAACTTTATCTAAATCCTCCAATGACCATTCCAGAATTCTAAGATGTGAATGCTAAAGGAGAACTAATTAACGGTAAATGTACACTGCAAATATGTCTACAATCACCATGAATAAAAAGATAATCCAAACTGTTTCATTTGTTCCTGAAACTATATACGGTGGAAATCTCCAATTCTGATGCTAAAGTTGAACATACAAAAGCAGAAGAGGCACAATAGTTACAGAATCAGACAGATGCTAAAGTTACCCATCTGACCACTAAAGGAAGAGAGAGAGAGAGAGAGTCTCAAATCTCTCACCTGATATGGAAAATCCCAAAGAAAAGAAAAGAAACTTAAATTTCAGTTTGGCTTTAGATCCTGAAACATAGCATCCCACCTGATCTCTTCAAGAGCAGCTGACCAATACCCATCATCATCTTCTTCTTCAGCCATCTTCATCCCCTTCTGCAAATTCTTCACCTTTGGGCTAGAAACTGAATACCCATCAGGAACAGATACAGTAGGAACTACTGCAGAATTCCCATTTGTGAGAAGAAGCCTTTCTTGCTTATAATTACTATTACTATTCATCATCGCTTCTTATTATTGCTTCTGCTTCTCTTCATCCTACAACTCTTCCATCTTGTTTCCTGTTCACTTGGCCTAGTGGGAACCACCACAAGTGCTGATGATTTTTCTCTGTGAATCAGAGTGTGAATGTAATTGGATAAGCAATTCTTGGTCTTCTTGATTGCCCCAATGAGCCTTGACACCGGATGTGAGCTTCTGGGCTTTTCCTTCTTTGCAAGCTTGAGAATTTCAAGCCTGTGCTTGGCTATGGAGATTCCCATGCTCTGAAGAAACTCATGGTTGAAGTAGACCATGTCTTCTTGTTCAAGCTCGTTGTGAGCAAAAACGACGCCATACTCATAGACTAGAGATGGGTCAAGGCTTGTTTTTGAAAGCCACGAGAACCAATCCATGGAAGCTGGGCTGAACCAGGGAGTTCCTGAAAGAGGGAGGGAAGCCAAAGAGAAAGCAAGAGAAAGTGGTTAAGTGTGAAGAGAATGTGACCGACATCATGTGGGGTGAGCATATATATACACACATAAATGTATATGCTCTTTTTGTAAAATGGTTATTGTAATCTTGAGAGTGACTAAAGGGAAAAATAAAAGATCGGTGTGTGTAGGGCTGTCATCCCACGTTCCTGTTCCCTCCAAAAACTAGGCAAGTGTGATGTGATCAAATCCCTATCGTGTGAGACCAATGTCAAATGATAATAGGTCATGATATTTTAATTTGGGGCAAATTACTTTTTTTTTTAATATTTTGTTAAAATTATATGAAATTCGTTTTTATTTTCAAACTTCTACACACTTTTGCCAATATAAAACACCATTTATCTTGAACTATCTTTGACTTGTCCTAAAATTATACAAGTTATGAATTGTGCGACTTATTTACTGAATCTCGTCGGCTGCACAGGCTCCACTTAGTTTGTAGAATTTCAATGAAAGATATATTTGCCTTTTTTTTTCTTGCCATTAAAAAAGTAGTAAAGAAATGAATATGTATATATAATGGCATCTATTGCGGTTAAAGGAAAGAGCTTAAGGTGGTGGGGCAGTACTTGTTGCTTAGCTTAGTGGATTGAAAATCTGTGAAGAAAGTGAAAAAAAAGTGACATTATTTGTCTTCGAAAATATAGTATTTTAAATTCACTCATTAATTCATGCCCTGTGCATAACACGAATAGTTCTTTGATTAAGCTAAAAGGGAAGAGAAGCACTGCTTTACCGCACATTATAAATTATGCATATTCTTGGATTTTCCATCGATAATAAATTATACTATCTCTGGTCCTAATTATAAGAGCCAGTTGACTAATTTGAGGAGATTAAAGAAGTAATTTGAGTTAGTTATTTGTCATAAATAGGTATTCTCTTTTCTAAAATATCTTTGCTAATCAAGTGTATTGACTAGAACTCTTATTATTAGAAGAGCTACTTTAAAAAAAATGTATAAATATGAGAGACAAAGTGGATTGGGGTCTTATATTTAGAACCAAAATAAAAGTCAAATAAGGTCTTATATTAAAGACCGGAGGTAGTACATTATAAATTATATACACACCCACAAAGAAAAGTTTAAACAACTTAGCTCTCAAAGACTTTAGGTTCGAGGCAGTTTCACGATTTAATGAGTTAGCGCATATAAATATAAATATGAAGTACTCACCAATAAAATCTTCATGTTGGCATAAATAATGTGAATTAGATTCTTAATATAAAAGTTACTTCACTATTTTAAATAGATTAAGAAAATTAGTTAAACTTGATAGATGGTTGATAAAAGATTTACAAGACAGTAAATTTGGCCTCACTAATATTACCACACTTTGAGATAAGTGCGGTATTGATCTTGAAGGTCTTAATTAAAATATTTTGGAATTATAATTTTCATAGAATTGTGGTTGCTTGTGATGCTGTGGAAGTTTTCAATATGATATCATGAAAAGGAAAATTCAAGAAAATTATAGCATGGAAGTCAGGGAAATTTTTTGTCTTAAATATAAGTCAGTTGTAGAATATTTAATGCTTATTTTTTAACTTTATTCTTATTTAACTCTCAATGGAAAAAAATGATAGATATGAAAATAATTTATAAATGTAAATAGAGAAAAACTTTAATAAAAATAAAATTAAAAAATTTATCAATTTAATGAATTTTTAATTTTGTGAAAATGTGTTATAAGTCACTTTTTAAGTATCAGGTAGACATTCTTCATCATACATGAAAGGCTAGCTACTTACAACTGATTTTCTTTTTCCTATATATCCCTCATTATGAATAGAATCTATATACAATTTTTTTAGTATCAGGCGATAAAATTTAAAAATTTAAACCCCTACTAGGTAATTGATTAGAGTGCTAGTCTTTTTAAAGGTTTAAGTATTTTTTGAGTCAAGTAGGTTTAAGTGTACTGGATTTAATTGTAGGTTTTTTCCTTTGATATTTTATCTTTTATAATAGGTGTTATTTTCGTTTTTCCGTTGTTATATATACACGTCTTTCTTGTTATTTGTCTTCTTCTTTTTTTGTCTCGGTTCCATCTTTTAATTACATTTATAATTAAACTCCAGTAATATTTCTCCGATGGCCATTTAATTTTTTTTTTAAATACTAATCCCTATGCCAAAATAAAAAGAAAAGGAAGACCTATCACCTATGTCTTCAATTTCCCAAGCAATAATACATCATTTTCTGTTTGGTTCGAACCATCATTTTCTCATTTTTGTCAACTTCTGGTGACAACCAGCAGTCAGCAGGTAATTATATATAAAAGTTAATTAACATAATTATAAAGAAATATTTTTTAAAAAATATTAAATATAATCTCAATCTTAGAGCTGAGCCACTCAAGCTATATATATCCTACCTACACAAAATAAGATTCCCATCCTAATTAATTAATTTTTTATTAACAAAGTGACATAAACTTCCAAAACCTAATATGCATGCATCTCTCTACGAGCTAAAAAGTGAATGTATGTGTGGAAGAACAAAAAGACACGTCATGGTTTAGATGTAGCTCCATGACAAATCACTTTTATTCCAAATCAGAAGAGTTTGTCACAATGCTTAACAAATCACACACGCACACACACACACACACAGTTTGTTGTGTCCCATTCACATGCTCCAATAATCATCACATTTTTTTAGTGTATATAAAATACATAGAGAGAGAGGGAGCGAGGGAGGTTCACGGGATGATGTTTGAGGATAAGAGAACACTGTTGCCATGTGAGAACAAGACATGATTAGAAAACATCACTTTCTTAATGTAAGTGAAGTAGAAAATGTGTTCTTATATCTATGGTTTAGCTAGCTTGATTGTGTTTATTGGAATTGGATTTGGAGTTTTCCATTCAAAACAAGAGTGAAAATGCTTGCCAATAAAAATTGGACTATGGGCAAGAGTAGCTCCTTCTTGAAAAAATTAAAAAGACATGTACTAACTGTCTAAGGTTATAATCAGGATCAAACACGTGACCTCTCATTTATAGATGGAGTTTATAAGCTATTAAGTTACAAGACCATTAACGAGTAAGAGTAATTTTAATACCCACAAATGACATCAATTCAACTCTTGTTGTCTAATGAAGGACCTTATTAGTAGGTTATCCATAAGTTTATCATTATAAGTATTACTCCTCCGGTCCTTTATATAAGACCCATTTAACTAATTTGATTAGATTAAGGAAGTTAGGTAAGTTAGTTAATCATAAGAAAAGTGACACATTTTTCCTAAAACACCATAATCATTTTTCTTAATACCTCCTTCTCCCTCTTCTACTTGATTATGGTTGAGGGAGTATCCATAGGGGTAATTTAGAGAAAATTGATAAATATGAGAAATGGGTTTTATATTTAGGACCAAAACTAACTTAAGAATTGGGTCCTATATTAAGGACCAGAGGAGTATTTGAAAGGGAAAATTTCACTGTAGGACCGCAGAAGACAATTAATATCAAAGAGCCCCCAAAACTTTCTGAAACCTCACTGCAGGACCAAGGGACCAATTTGATATTAATTTTTAGAGTGAGATTACAATAATACCCCTCCCTTTTTATTTTATTAAAAAATAAATATTTACCGGAGTTACTGTTCCGGCCACCGAGGTCGGAGGTCCGGCCACCGGCGCTCAGGTGGCCGCCGTCGGGGTCCGGTCACCGTGGCAGGAACAGTAACTCCGGCGGGACCTCCGGTGGCCGGAGTTTTTTTGTTAAAACAAAGTGGCCAAGGGAGGGTTTGAACCCAGGACCCCTTGGCACACCAAAAGACTTGTAACCACCAAGCCAAGCAACCCATTCAATCATAAAATGCAAATAAAACTACATATAACAAAATAAACGCAACAGTCCAAATGTAAGTAAACAAGTGAAATTAGACGATTTACAAGTGAATTCAGAAATTTGCAACAAAAGTTAGGCAATTTACAAATAACATAATAGAAGTCATAACCCAAAATGCAAGTGTTTAAGTGCAAATGAGCAAGTAAAATTTGAAGATTTACAATAAAAGTTTATGGATTTACAACCCAAATTTGGTAACACAAGAGAATTCACAACCCAAAATGTAAGTGTTTAAGTGTAAGTGAGCAAGTGAAATTAGATGATTTACAAGTGGAATTCAGCAATTTACAACAAAAATTAGGCAATTTACAAATACATAATGGAACTCATAATCCCAAATACAAGTGTTTAAGTGTAAATGAGCAAATAAAATTTGAAGATTTACAACAAAAGTTTATAGAGTTACAAGTGAAATTCGACAATTTCACTTGTTCATTTGCACTTAAACACTTGCATTTGGGGTTATGACTTATATTATGTTATTTGTAAATTGCCTAATTTTTGTTGTAAATTTCTAAATTCCACTTGTAAATCGTCTAATTTCACTTGTTCACTTACACTCAAACACTTACATTTTGGGTTGTGAATTCTCTTGTGTTTACCAAATTTGGGTTGTAAATTCATAAAATTTTATTGTAAATCTTCAAATTTCACTTGCTCATTTGCACTTAAACACTTGCATTTGGGGTTATGACTTCTATTATGTTATTTGTAAATTGTCTAATTTTTGTTGTAAATTGCTGAATTACACTTGTAAATCGTCTAATTTCACTTGTTCACTTACACTCAAACACTTACATTTTGGGTTGTGAATTTCTTGTGTTTGCCAAATTTGGGTTGTAATCCATAAACTTTTATTGTAAATCTTCAAATTTCACTTGCTCATTTGCACCTAAACACTTGCATTTGGGTTATGACTTCTATTATGTTATTTGTAAATTGTCTAATTTTTGTTGTAAATTGCTGAATTACACTTGTAAATCGTCTAATTTCACTTGTTCACTTACATTCAAACACTTACATTTTAGGTTGTAAATTCTCTTGTATTTGTGTAATATCCTAATATTTTATTAATTTTAAAAAACAAAAAAAGAGAGATAAAATAATAATTTTTTAATTAAAAAAAAAAAAAAAAAAAAAAGAAGAAGAAGGAAGCAACTTCCACACCTTCGTTGAAAATTTGGACCATGGAAATTAGTTTTGTGGAAAGTTGAGGCATGCATGGAAAATGAGGCATGGAAAGATGGGAGACGTGTGGAAAAAAATTTGGCATTAGGAAGACTTTGGGGGAGAGAATTAATGAGGGAAGAAAAAAAATGAAAGGTAGTTGGGAAATGAAGGATAAAAAGGGAGAGGAAGGCTGAAATGAGTGTGTGCTGGAGAGAAAGAAGGAAGAGAGTTTTGTGTGTGTGCGCAAGAGCGAAAGGAGCATACCGGTAAGGAAAGGGCAAGCTTTGCAGATATTTTAGGTACATGAAATTATCTCTTTTCATCAAACTTTCTTCATAAATATTTCATATATATTTTATGCTTCCTAATAGCAGTATTACCATAGTAATTAGAGAAAATTTTGAGACTTATTATGATCTAAGTATTGAGTTTTTTTCAAAAGATGACTATCGAAATTTAGAAGTTAATGAGTTGTTAATTTTAATCGGTTTAGATTTCTCTATTTGTTAGTTTTAGTATTTAATAAATTTTTCTAGTTGAAAAATCTGTTATATATGATTTATATTATATTTTTACCGATTAAATTTAAGTTAATAATTATTATTTGGATTGTTTGATATATTATTGAGATTTTAATCGGTTTGGATTGGTCCATTTGTTGGTTTTAGTGCTTAAATGGATTTTTCTAGTTGAAAAATATGTGATATATGATTTATATCATATTTTACCGATTAAATTAAGTTGAATAATTTAATTGAGGTGTTTAACATATTATTAAGATTTTAATCGGTTTATTTTTATTTATTGGGTGACTGGAGGTTTTAAAATAATTATTGTAGCTAAAAAGTTTATTATTTATGGAAATATATATATGGTAGTTATACCATTAAAGTTTTGATTAGATTATTTATTTATAAATATTTGAAGTATTATTGAATTTTTGATAGTTTGATTTTGAGGTTTAAACTTAAATGAGGTTTTTAGAGTTATAATATAATAATTTTATATTTAGAAATTGTTGAAAATCCTTTTTATTAAGGTAAATAATTTGGAGGTGGTAAATAAATAATTTGGGGTTGTTAGAAATTTAAATTGTTGCTAAAATACTTAATAATTTTTGGGTTATGAGAGTTGCGGGAATTTAGAGTAAAAATTTAATAATATAGAGAAGTTTAATTAATTAATTAATTAGTTTATATTATATGTGGTTATATTAATGTGTAGATTAATTATTGGTTGAGCAAAGGATTGACCTTGTGGTAATCCTTAGTATTGCTTTGGCGAGAGGTAACCACTTTCCACTTGTTATATGTGCTAATATGTTGTTTGTGAGTATTTTTTTATTTTTGAATAATATTTGTTATTTGGAATTCGAGTAGATATATTATATCTGTTGAGCTATGAAAATTGTCTTGTGGGATTTTTGGAATGCGATTGAGAAGTTTGGAAAAGATATATGATTTATATCTTATGGATTATACTGAGAAAAGATTGAGACATTTTTTTATATTGTGAATGATTGGTTGTTATTTGGATTTTGGATTGAGCGCTATCCTACCACGTGGTAAGGCCGCCATTGGTGCACATTGGTTGGCTTTTTCCTTCGTCCCTAGAGTAAGGGATAGACCTTTGTGGCTTTTTATTCGTCCCCAAAGAGTGGGATAGGCCTATAATAAGGGATGGCTTTTGTGACTACTAATCGTCCCCCAAAGTGTGGGATAGGCCTATAGGTCGGTTGATCCCCTACAGTGAGGGATAGACTTATGTGGCTTGTGTGTTAGCCCCTGTAATGAGGGTTTGGATGATTGAGATTATTTGAGTATACATATTTGTATTTTCATGGTGTATAGATATTGAGGTTTAATAATTATCCCACTTGACACCTCACGAGCACATGTTAGTATGTATGATGAGTTGGAAAGTTGGTTACTGAGGCGTTTGTCTCACCCCGTGGTTTAACATTTTCAGGCGATAGTTCAGGTGGTGGCCCATCAGGGAAGGCTCCGGAGGCATAGTGTGCTGTTATAGCTTGTATAGCCTCCCTGCTTTGTTCTATGTGTTGACTTGTTATATATTGCCACATAGGGCTCATCTACTATCATATTGTAAAATAATACTCTTGATTACTACTATCTGGTATGATAGGGCCGTGAGGAGGCCCGAGACATTTTAGACTCTACGTGTAACGCTCCTTTGAAAGTATTGACTTTTGACTAATGAGCTCTATAGTTTATATTAAACTGATTTATCAGTTCATATGTTGAAAATATAAGTCTTGGTTTGGGCTAATGGTTGAATGATATTTCTGGACTTTGAAAGTCCAAGGCCCAAGTGAACGATTGATGTGGCTCGTAATATAAGTTTATTTCTTTTAACCATGATAGCGATTTTAAAATTTTAAGGTTTTCTTCTTTTCTATCATGGTTAATCGTTCAAATAAATTGAAAATTTTGATTAAAATGGGTTTTAAAGGAACGGTTGTCACAATTTGGTATCAGAGCCAAAGATTCTGCGAACTGAGGTTGCATTACATTGCATTTAGTGGCAATATATAATAATCTCACATAACCTTCCTGTTACTTTGTGTCTGTGTTTGTCCTTACTTTGTGTTTCTTTTGGTGGGTTCCATCCTTAGGTGGAGAGGATGGTACGGACACGATCTCGACAAACCGATCAGGGTGGAGATGAATCCACAAACCCGCCTAATCAACCACCGAATCCTTTGCAGTTTAACCAGGAGACTTTACTGCAACAGTTAAGGGAAGTGGTAGTTACGGTGGTAGATGAGAGAGTAAGAAAGATGGAGGAAGATTTGAGAGTCAAGAAAGCTGTGGAAGAATTTGAAGGGAATGGGCTTCCTGGACCGTCGGTGGGAAATTCTGTCACCCACAGGGGTTCTATTGAAGGAACCAGAGAAGAGAGTAGTTCACAAAGGCGACCAGGAAAAGAAGAAGCGGTGAACCTTAAAAGCGTATGGAAGGACATAGAGCGGCATCACCCAAAGACGTTTGATGGGGGTATGGATCCTGACAAAGCTGAGGCTTGGATAGATGACATGGAGACAATATTTAAAGCTTGTGGCTGTAATACCTACCAAAAGGTACAAGCAGCGGTAGTTTTACTGAGGGATCGAGCTAAGAGGTGGTGGAGGAGCGTAAGCGGCATAGATGACTCGGGGATTACTTGGAACGAATTCAAACAGATGTTCTTTGATCACTACTTTCCCCCGGCCATGAGACAAGAAAAAGAAACAGCTTTTTATGCTCTTCGACAGGAGAACATGCATGAGGATGAGTTTATTGCCAAGTATATTGACCTCTCCAAGCATGTTACCTATCTGCAGCAGAATGATAACCCAGAGTGGATGGCCCGACAATTAATAGAACGGGCGAGGCCAGAGTTGAAACAGCAAATGGCTTTGTATGAGTTTAAGAGTTTCGAGGATGCTTGCACGAAACTCAGGATGACAGCTCGCAGAACCCGAGAGGTAGAGGAGAGCCGACGTCGGGATAATCAGGGCAGATTCTCTGGTTTTATGAGGCCTACGGGAGGAGTCAATAAGAAGGGTAGCTATAGTTATGGGAGCTCAGGGAGCTTCAGCAGAGGCAAGAACCAGAATCAGAAGGATTCAGCCCGTAGAGGCTATATGCAGAGGAGACAGGCTCAGGGGAGCCGTATGGGAGGAAATCAGAGCTTCCATCGTGAGCCTACCAGATCCATACCAAGTGTTAGCGGTCCTTGCTCGAGATGTGGGAAGAATCATCCAGGGCAATGTTTGGAATGCTACAGATGCCATAAGTTTGGACATATAGCTCGCAATTGCCCAGAAACACAGCAGCAAACTCCTAGTTTCAGATCCACAGTGCCCGGGAGAGTTTTTGCTTTGACTAGAGAGGAAGCTGGTATGTCTCCTAATCTGATTAGAGGTACTGTCTCTCTTCAAGGACATGATATACCTGTGTTATTTGATTCTGGTGCCACTCATTCTTTTATTGCTGCGGAATGTGCTCGAAAGTTTAAATTTCCAATGCATGATTTGTCTTACATGTTGAAAGTGTCAACTCCAGCGGGAGCCACTGTGTTAACCACACAGGCGTGTTTAAGTCTTGTGCTTAAATTTGAGAATCGTGAGTCTGTGATTGATTTGATTTGTCTACCCCTCAAGGGTATTGACGTGATTATTGGCATGGATTGGCTATCAGCAAATAATGCCATTCTGGATTGCAAAAGGAAGATAGTAACTCTTCCTTTGTGCGTTAGATAGTTGAGGCTATTAATGGTCGTTTGTGGTTGTCTGCTACTCAAGCAACTAAGTGTATTCAGAAAGGTTGTCAAGCGTATGCTGTTTTCTTTTCCGTTAGTACGGATAAAGAAGTTGGTATAGAGCAAATCGAGGTAGTAAAGGAGTTTCCTGAGGTATTTCCTGAGGATATCCGGTTTACCTCCTGAAAGGGAAGTTGAATTCTCCATTGAGCTAGTACCAGGGACAGCTCCAATTTCTAAAGCACCGTACAGAATGTCACCTTCTGAATTGGCAGAGCTGAAAAAGCAAATCGAAGAGTTACTTGAAAAGGGATTTATTAGACCAAGTGTCTCACCGTGGGGATCACCAGTACTGTTTGTGAGAAAGAAGGATGGGAGCCTGAGATTGTGTATAGATTACAGGCAGTTGAACAAAGTGACTATCAAGAACAAATATCCTTTGCCTAGGATTGATGACTTGTTAGATCAATTAATGGGGTCAGCGGTGTTTTCTAAGATTGACTTAAGGTCGGGATATCATCAATTAAGAGTTAGAGCAGAGGACATCCCGAAGACGGCCTTTCGTACGAGATACGGACATTACGAGTTCCTAGTAATGCCTTTTGGTTTGACGAATGCTCCAGCGGTGTTTATGGACTATATGAACCGGATCTTTAGGCCGTACTTGGACAAGTTTATTGTGGTGTTTATAGATGATATCCTGATATACTCCAAGAATGAGGAAGAACACCGAGAGCATCTTTACATTGCATTGCGAATATTGAGGGATCATCAGTTATATGCTAAGTTAAGCAAGTGCGAGTTCTGGCTTAGAGAAGTGAAGTTCTTAGGCCATGTAGTATCTGCCGAGGGAGTAGCTGTTGATCCTAGCAAGGTCGATGCCGTATTGAAATGGGAGAACACCAAAATCTGTGACGGAGGTACGAAGTTTTGTGGGCTTAGCTGGGTATTACCGAAGATTCATCAAGGGATTTTCTCAGATCGCCATGCCTCTAACTAAGTTGACCAAGAAAGACCAACCGTTTATCTGGAGTGAAAAGTGTGAGGCGGCTTTCCAAGAACTGAAAGCTAAGTTGACCACGGCTCCAGTGTTGACTATTCCAGATCCTAGTAAACCGTACACCCTTTACACTGATGCTTCACTTAAGGGTTTAGGGTGTGTCTTGATGCAGGAAGGAAAGTGGTTGCCTATGCATCTAGGCAATTAAGGCCACATGAGGAAAATTATCCTACACATGACCTGGAATTAGCGGCGGTGGTTTTTGCATTAAGATCTGGAGGCACTACTTATATGGATCACAGTTTGAAGTCTTCAGCGATCACAAGAGCCTGAAGTATTTAATAGATCAGAAGGAATTGAATAATAGACAACGCCGGTGGATGGAATTCATCAAGGATTATGACTTTGAGCTTAAGTATCATCCGGGTAAAGCCAATGTGGTTGCAGACGCTTTGAGTAGGAAAACGGTGCATGTGTTTCACATGAATTTGGAGGAACACTACTGCTTAGAGAGATTGAGAGATCTCCAAGTAGTGCATGAGGCTCCAGCCACTCTACAATCAATTTTGGGTGATTATGAGTTCTTTCGAGACTTGAAGGTTGCACAGATGGAGGATGACCGGTTACTAAGCATCCGAGAGGAAGTGGAGACCCATGGTGTCCCTGATTATGAAATTGGTGAAGAAGGAATCCTGAGGTACAAGAAGAGGATTTGTGTCCCTAATAATGAGGAAATCAAAAGGACTATTTTAGAAGAGGCGCATCGAAGTAATTACACAATACACCCAGGGATAACCAAGATGTACCAAGACCTGAAAAAGAACTACTGGTGGCCAAAAATGAAGAGGGATGTCACGGATTTTGTGCTAAAGTGTCTGACATGTCAAAAGGTCAAGATAGAACATCAGAGACCTCCAGGACTATTAAAGAATCTCGATATTCCCCAATGGAAATGGGACAGCATTTCTATGGATTTCATTACTGGTATGCCAAGAACCCCGGCTGGCTATGATGCGATATGGGTAATTGTAGATAGATTGACTAAGTCAGCGCACTTTCTGCCTATCAAGAGTACTTACTCTTTAGAACGATTGACAAAGCTGTATATAGATGAGATTGTTCGACTTCATGGAGTGCCGGAGTCTATCATTTCAGATAGGGACCCGAGGTTTACATCGAACTTCTGGCAGTCATTACATGAAGCAATGGGCACTAAGCTCAAGTTTAGTACTGCTTATCATCCTCAGACTGATGGACAGACTGAGAGGACTATTCAGACTCTCGAGGATATGTTGAGGGCTTGCGCTATAGAGCTAAAGGGTAGTTGGGACACTCACTTGTCATTAGCAGAGTTTGCCTACAACAACAGCTATCACGCTAGTATTCGAATGGCGCCATATGAAGCTTTGTACGGGAGGAAGTGTAGATCTCCACTTTGTTGGACTGAATTAAGTGAAAGAACAATTATTGGCCCAGATTTAGTAGACATCACAACCAGAAAGATTGAGCTGATCAAGCAGAAGTTATTGATGGCCCAAAGTCGACAGAAGAGTTATGCGGACCGTCGGAGGAGACCTTTAGAATTTGAAGTGGGTGATCATGTATTTCTGAAGGTTTCACCTGTTACTGGTGTTGGTAGATCCATTAAAGCCAAGAAGCTTACACCCCGATTTATGGGTCCTTATGAGATTTTGGAGCG
The DNA here is from genome assembly GCF_004799145.2 of Neltuma alba. Classification (NCBI taxonomy): domain Eukaryota; kingdom Viridiplantae; phylum Streptophyta; class Magnoliopsida; order Fabales; family Fabaceae; genus Neltuma; species Neltuma alba. The sequence goes on from NW_021632955.1 coordinate 29,712, forward strand.
GATTGGACCTGTTGCATATCGAATTGCGCTGTCGCCACATCTTTCCAGTTTACACGACGTGTTCCACGTGTCACAGTTGAAAAAGTATCATCCCGATCCGTCTCATGTTATTGAACCCGAAGAGGTCGAGTTGCGAGATAATTTGACCTATTCAGCAGAACCAGAGCGGATTTTGGACGTTAAGGATAAACAATTAAGGAACAAAACTATCCGTCTTGTTAAAGTCTTTTGGAAGGGCATGAGTCCTGGTGATGCTACTTGGGAGACAGAGGAACGGATGCGTTATGAGTACCCTTACCTGTTTTCTTAGTAAGCACTTTGAGTTACTTTTGTTTTTATTTCTTGTGTGTGGTTGTTTGAATTTTGGGGACAAAATTCTAATTAGGTGGGGAGAGTTGTAATATCCTAATATTTTATTAATTTTAAAAAAAAAAAAAAAAAAGAGATAAAATAATAATTTTTTAATTAAAAAAAAAAAAAAAAAAAAAGAAGAAGGAAGCAACTTTCCACACCTTCGTTGAAAATTTGGACCATGGAAGATTAGTTTGTGGAAAGTTGAGGCATGCATGGAAAATGAGGCATGGAAAGATGGGAGACGTGTGGAAAAAAATTTGGCATTAGGAAGACTTTGGGGGAGAGGAATTAATGAGGGAAGAAAAAAAAATGAAAGGTAGTTGGGGAAATGAAGGATAAAAGAGGGAGAGGAAGGCTGAAATGAGTGCGTGCTGGAGAGAAAGAAGGAAAGAGAGTTTTGTGTGTGTGCGCAAGAGCGAAAGGAGCATACCGGTAAAGGAAAGGGCAAGCTTTGCAGATATTTTAGGTACATGAAATTATCTCTTTTCATCAAACTTTCTTCATAAATATTTCATATATATTTTATGCTTCCTAATAGCAGTATTACCATAGTAATTAGAGAAAATTTTGAGACTTATTATGATCTAAGTATTGAGTTTTTTTCAAAAGATGACTATCGAAATTTAGAAGTTAATGAGTTGTTAATTTTAATCGGTTTAGATTTCTCTATTTGTTAGTTTTAGTATTTAAATAAATTTTTCTAGTTGAAAAATCTGTTATATATGATTTATATTATATTTTTACCGATTAAATTTAAGTTAAATAATTTATTTGGATTGTTTGATATATTATTGAGATTTTAATCGGTTTGGATTGGTCCATTTGTTGGTTTTAGTGCTTAAATGGATTTTTCTAGTTGAAAAATATGTGATATATGATTTATATCATATTTTACCGATTAAAATTAAGTTGAATAATTTAATTGAGGTGTTTAACATATTATTAAGATTTTAATCGGTTTATTTTTATTTATTGGGTGACTGGAGGTTTTAAAATAATTATTGTAGCTAAAAAGTTTATTATTTATGGAAAGATATATATGGTAGTTATACCATTAAAGTTTTGATTAGATTATTTATTTATAAATATTTGAAATATTATTGAATTTTTGATAGTTTGATTTTGAGGTTTAAACTTAAATGAGGATTTTTAGAGTTTATAATATAATAATTTTATATTTAGAAATTGTTTAAAATCCTTTTTATTAAGGTAAATAATTTGGAGGTGGTAAATAAATAATTTGGGGTTGTTAGAAATTTTAAATTGTTGCTAAAATACTTAATAATTTTTGGGTTATGAGAGTTGCGGGAATTTAGAGTAAAAATTTAAATAATATAGAGAAGTTTAATTAATTAATTAATTAGTTTATATTAATATGTGGTTATATTAATTGTGTAGATTAATTATTGGTTGAGCAAAGGATTGACCTTGTGGTAATCCTTAGTATTGCTTTGGCGAGAGGTAACCACTTTCCACTTGTTATATGTGCTAATATGTTGTTTGTGAGTATTTTTTTTATTTTTGAATAATATTTGTTATTTGGAATTCGAGTAAATATATTATATCTGTTGAGCTATGAAAATTGTCTTGTGGGATTTTTGGAATTGCGATTGAGAAGTTTGAAAAAGATATATGATTTATATCTTATGGATTATACTGAGTAAAGATTGAGACATTTTTTATTATATTGTGAATGGTTGGTTGTTATTTGGATTTTGGATTGAGCGCTATCCTACCACGTGGTAAGGCCGCCATTGGTGCACATTGGTTGGCTTTTTCCTTCGTCCCTAGAGTAAGGGATAGACCTTTGTGGCTTTTTATTCGTCCCCCAAAGAGTGGGATAGGCCTATAATAAGGGATGGACTTTTGTGACTACTTAATCGTCCCCCAAAGTGTGGGATAGGCCTATAGGTCGGTTTGATCCCCTACAGTGAGGGATAGACTTATGTGGCTTGTGTGTTAGCCCCTGTAATGAGGGTTTGGATGATTGAGATTATTTGAGTATACATATTTGTATTTTCATTGGTGTATAGATATTGAGGTTTAATAATTATCCCACTTGACACCTCACGAGCACATATTAGTATGTATGATGAGTTGGAAAGTTGGTTACTGAGGCGTTTGTCTCACCCCGTGGTTTAACATTTTCAGGCGATAGTTCAGGTGGTGGCCCATCAGGGAAGGCTCCGGAGGCATAGTGTGCTGTTATAGCTTGTATAGCCTTCCTGCTTTTGTTCTATGTGTTGACTTGTTATATATTGCCACATAGGGCTCATCTACTATCATATTGTAAAATAATACTCTTGATTACTACTATCTAGTATGATAGGGCCGTGAGGAGGCCCGAGACATTTTAGACTCTACGTGTAACGCTCCTTTGAAAGTATTGACTTTTGACTAATGAGCTCTATAGTTTATATTAAACTGATTTATCAGTTCATATGTTGAAAATATAAATCTGGTTTGGGCTAATGGTTGAATGATATTTCTAGACTTTGAAAGTCCAAGGCCCAAGTGAACGATTGATGTGGCTCGTAATATAAGTTTATTTCTTTTAACCATGATAGCGATTTTAAAAAATTTTAAGGTTTCTTCTTTTCTATCATGGTTAATCGTTCAAATAAATTGAAAATTTTGATTAAAATGGGTTTTAAAGGAACGGTTGTCACAATTTGCCAAATTTGGGTTGTAAATCCATAAACTTTTATTGTAAATCTTCAAATTTTACTTGCTCATTTGCACCTAAACACTTGCATTTTGGGTTATGACTTCTATTATGTTATTTGTAAATTGCCTAACTTTTGTTGCAAATTTATAAATTCCACTTATAAATCATCTAATTTCACTTGTTCACTTACATTTGGACTATTGCGTTTATTTTGTTATATGTAGTTTTATTTGCATTTTATGATTGAATGGGTTGCTTGGCTTGGTGGTTACAAGTCTTTTGGTGTGCCAAGGGGTCCTGGGTTCAAACCCTCCCTTGGCCACTTTGTTTTAAACAAAAAAACTCCGGCCACCGGAGGTCCCGTCGGAGTTACTGTTCCGGCCACCGGTGACCGGACCCCGACAGCGGCCACCTAAGCGCCGGTGGCCGGACCTCCGACCTCCGGTGGCCGGAACAGTAACTCCGGTAAATATTTATTTTTTAATAAAATAAAAAGGGAGGGGTATTATTGTAATCTCACTCTAAAAATTAATATCAGATTGGTCCCTTGGTCCTGCAGTGAGGTTTCAGAAAGTTTTGGGGGCTCTTTGAAATTATTTGCCTTCTGCGGTCCTACAGTGAAATTTCCCCTATTTGAAATGCTACCTCGTTCAGTTCTTAATATAAGAGCTACTTAACTAATTTAAATAGATTAAAAAAACTAAATAAATTAGTTAATTATAATAAATAAGACATTATCTTCGTAAAATACATTTATGTAATATTAGATTATACATAAATTTCTAAGTTAAATATATTAGTTTGTGGGGAAATGATAAACTAAATTGAAAAATAAATCGAGATGATTGTAATTTTAAAACCCTAGATGATATATACTACCTCTGGTCCTTAATATAAAAGCTAGCTGAAAATTGGATTTGATCTTAAATATGAGACCTCAGTCCACTTTGTTTCTCATCTTTTTTCAAAATATCCCTATTGATTACAAGAGATCCCCACCAAGGGATAATTCTAATTATCCAATACACATAACTAAATAAGATAGTTTAAAAAAAAATTAACACACATTTGTGACAAATAACTAATTTAACTAATTTCTTTAATATTCTCAAATTAATTATCCAGTTCTTATATTAAAAACCGGAGGTAGTATCTTATTATAATCTTAATCATATTAAGAATAATAAGTAAAATCATCATTTTTCATTGAAATTACTTCCTTTTATTGTATTATTACTACAATGTTTTTCCCCTACCATTCCGAGGTCTCCACCATCATACTCAAAAACTAGTTATTATATATAATTGAATGTGGGACTCTCTCTGAGTGTCGATCAACACTGAGCTTCTGATGTTGTATTTGATTTTTGGATTAAATAATATTCAATGTTGTGATATTATTTCTTAGTTACATCTAGAACCCTAATCTTATATTTATGGTATATTTAGCATTCTAATATTATTTTTTTAGTACTTTCAGCATCCATAATCTTATTTATAATACATTCAACACTCTAAACCATAAATAAAATTATGGTGCTAGATGCAACTTAAAAATAACAAGGGTTGTTGGATGCACTAGGAAACTATATTAAAACATTGGATACACGATAAATAAGATTAGAGTACTAGCTACTACTGAAAAATAACTTTATGATACTAGATGCTATTCGACGCTGATTTTTTTTTTTTGGTTGAGAAAGAAAATATAGTGATAATTATTTGGTTGCCTTTGGCTGGTAAAGGTGTGTTTGTTTGTGGACATCATAATTGAGTTTACATGCAGTATTCATTTGAGCGTTGATTTATTAAAAGTCAGCTCAAAATTAAGGTTTGCAAGCCTAAAGCCTAAATATTAATCCATATTAATTAATTAATTAATTTAAGAACCCCACACACATGGTTCAGGAATGATTATTTGGAGCTTCACGTTATCATTATATATCTCAACATGCAAGCTGCGAAGCATTTATCCAATAAAGAACGCCATGGGGGGAACAGGAATAAACCGACAAATGTATTCGGATGAAACGGCAACGTTTTTGGGTTTAGTGCCGAATGAAATGATGCCTGATCATGGAAAAATTAGTATTTGATCATTATTTTTCAATTTTTCTTTGCTTTTCATATTAAGGATTAATATATATTTTCTACCTTATAAAAAGGATGGACGGAGCAATTTTTAAACACAAAACCAAAAACAAAGTTTCAAATGCCATAAATTACTCAGTTGGTCCTATTTATAAATCAGTTTCATTGTACTTTACTGGAACTAAAAAAAGAATTCTTAAACGTTAACTCTATCTTAAAATTTGACAATTTTTTCAATTTTACTCTGATTTAATGTATATACAATTTTTAAGAAAATAATAATATACACAATAATAAATAAATGATAATAATATATTATCAAATTTAGTGACATGACGTGTAAATATGAGCTAAAATGCCTTATAAAATGGGATTAGAGAAGAGTATATATCATTAGCCATATATACTCATTGAGTCATAAGCCCTTTTCTTCCTTTGACCATATAGTCATTCTCGTTTTATAAGTTCCAGAAAACCAGATTATAGAATTTTGGGGTACAATGAACCTACGTACAGACGATTGTTGGGCACGAATTTGACAGAAAAAGCTTAATTTAATCTTTGGTGGATGGCTGATTCTGTCGCATTCTTGTAGGTCTAAGAGTCCTGAAAAGAAGACATCACATGAAACAACAACAAAAAAACAGAAATTTTTAAGAACTGAAATCCACAAGAAATCTGGTTTTTTTTTTCTTTTTACTGTTCTAATAATGATACAAAGAACTAGACACCACAATTCACATGCAACAAAAAGATTGTGACATCCTCAAAGGATCTATCAACTATACACTCACTTATGAGCAATTTTTACACTGCTTGAGTATTATAGAATTACGTAATTAATCTACAGAAGTTAGGAATATAAATTAAATTGGTTACCTGTAAAAATTGTGTGTTGATTTTCTTGAAGGATTTATTTTAATCATTTGACAACTGTTTCGTTGATATATATGTCTCTGTGTGTGTATATAATCCTAATTAATTTCTGCAATCAGTAGGATGAGTTTATAAAGAAAAAAGTATAAACTTGAGAGAGAAAATGCATTGATATATTAGACATAGGATGCAAGGTGTATCCAACACTCAAAAATATAGGATGTTATAATGTGTGGAAGCATTAGATATAGAATTGAAAATGTATTTAAAAATAAAGAAGCCATTTAACTACTTTTGATCCTTAATATAATATCTAATTAAGTAATTTAAGTATATAAAACATGTTAGTTAAATTAGTTAACATGATATATATATACACACACACATACAGGTCATGTATATAAAACAAACATTAACTCACAAGTAAGGTCCTATATTAAGGACTGGATGAGTATTGTATGATTACCATATGTAAATACTACCTCCAACCCTAATTATACGAGCTAGTTGACTAATTTGAGGAGATTAAGAAAATAAGTTAAGTTAGTTATTTGTAATAAATAAATGTGATTTTTCCTAAAATATCCCTGTTAATCAAGTGTATTGGCTAGAACTACTATTGTTGAAAGGATTATCTTGGAAAAACAATGTATAAATATGAGAGACAAAATAAATTGGGATCTTATATTTAGGATCAAAATAAAAGTCAGACAAGGTCTTATATTAAGGACCGGGATTAGTCTATAATTATGCATAACACATGCATATAGCCAAAGAAAATACAGTATTATATAATGTTAAAAAACGTTGTATGGTAGTATATTATACTAATGATTCGGATTCAAGCATTATAGAGATCCAACGGAAATGCCATCCTTTTTATTTTCAATTTATAAGTTTCCAGATTATAATAATTTCCCCCCTCTGTATCTATATGTGGCCTGCAATTCGTGTAGACGAAACTTGGATATTTGGGCCAGATTCGGCTCATACTGAGAATAGTGTTTTTACAAGATAATGGGCTTCCAGCCCAAAGTGTGGCCTTGCATGAGGCCTCGTCAGCCCAGTTTGTTCACGATATAAATAGTTCTAATATCTTGGGCTTGGGCCGTCGTTCTACGCCAAAAAGAAAAGCATAGTAGTAGTACCTTATATCTTTTGAATCCTCATACAGATAATACAAAAATATGCTGACGTGGACAAATTTAATTTTTAATTTCTAATTTATTATACAAGAATTTATATCAAACCCTTTTTGGTATCTATAACTCATCTCTGGTCAAACATTACCATATAGTGATAGTTGACCATTCTTAAAATTTTCAAAGAAATTTTGAGAGGAAAAATGATTTTGTACCTTTCCAAATAGGTTTATTGACGCATTACTTTAAACCAGAATCAACGGATTCCAAACAAAGCCAACTGGCTTTAGCTGATGATGAAAAGAAAGAATCTAAATTGAGGAATTCTTTTAGCGCGTGGCTGGGAAGCGCGTGGAGAGGGAATGTGATGTGGAAGTATGTGCCTTGCATAAAAAGCAAAAAAAATAAAATAATAATATAAAATAAAATAAAGCTTTGAATGTTTCAGATGCAGCAAGTCACATCACACACCACACTCCGCTTCTGCTCACTTACTACAAGCGGGCCCCACCTGCTGCCGAGGGATTCGTGTCCTCATCTTCTCGCATCCCGATTTATCGCCGATATATCGTGCTTCTCCTCTAAATATCACTTTCTTTTTTTAATTAATCAATTATTGAGGCGGAATGTGCGCGCACTTACTTTATTTGTCAGATCTTTTTAGTTTTATTTTAATTATTTATTTGTCTTGTTTCACGCAACATCACCATTGAATATGAATATAGTAGGATGCGACCTCCAGAACACTTCCCATTTTAAAATTGTAAATCAAATGCCCTTCAAGACTCAATCCTATCCACACGTTTAAGTTCGTTTGACTAAGTCAACGACTTTTCGGTGCGTTGCATTGCAATTCACGTTACTCTCACTCCTTTTTCCCCCCTTTTAATTTGCTTTTTCATACCACATCTTAAAGCATATGACTATTTCCTATTCTTAATGTATAAGTTGACTTGACTGACTAATTTAAGTAGATTAGAAATTTAATTAAATTAATTATTTATAATAAATATATTATTTTTTTAGAATATTTTTACTAACTATGTGTATTAATTAAAACAACTATTTGATGGAACATCAGTGAAAAAAAACCGGACCGAACCGGCCGGTTCAACCGGAAAACCGGTGAACCGGCCAGTGGTCCGGTCCAGTTAAAGCAATGAACCGGTCATAAAATGAACCGGCATCAACCCGGTCAAACCGGGATAAACCGGTGCAAACCGGCAAAACCCGGTATAAACCGGTGATGAACCGGTTTGAATGATATTTTGCTATTTATCCTATTTTTTCTTATTCAACTCCTAATATTTCAGTCACTATATATTTAAATGAATTTTAATAATAATTTTGGCATTAATAATTATTAATTTTAGTTATTAAGAAATCATAAAGATCAAAATCCTTAATGTTATTGTATTTTGTTTTAATTACAATCAAATTATTGTTGTATTTCCTTATATTTTGTTGTTAGTGATTATTAATATTGCTATACTTTGTTATTTTTAATTAAATTTTATCATTTTAATGTGACCGGTTTGATCTCGGTTTGACCCCGATCTGACCCATTAACCCTTGAACCACTACCTCGACCGGTTTAGTGTCCAGTCCGGTTTTTTGTTCCTTGTGAAACATTTAATATGTACTGTTATTATAAAAACTATTTTTAAACAAATGAATATATATAAAAGATAAAATGAATTAAGATCTTATATTCAAAATCAAATTGAATATTAAACTATCTTTTATGTTAAGGACAAGAGGTTTTTTTTTTTTTTGCTTTCAAATTTTTATTAGTATATTTTGTTTTCAGAATTAGGTAGGTCCTTTAATTCTTTTATCAGAATCCACCCGTTATCTTTAACTTTTGAAATTTAACATCAATTTAGTTTTGATCTCTAATTTAGATGGGTTAAAATGAGATCAAATTTCAAAAACCAAAATTAAAACAAGATCAAATTTTAGAGACTAAATATAGTATTAATCCAAATATTTTCTTTTTAGCTTTCCTATCCTAATTAGGGTGATCACACTTTCCCTCTCTTTCTATATCATTTGAAAGTTTAATATCACGGCCTTCTCCCTTTTAAAAATGATGTGAAGTGACAATTTTTTTTTCACGATTACATTTATGCAGGGTCCAATACGCAACCTTGTGTTCAAGAGAAATTTGGGGAGGCGCTTGATATTTGTCGCTGAAACGCCCTTCCGGATGTGAGGGGTCGTTGAGTTACATGACTCGAATCTTGACAAATATAAACATATTTAAAGTAACTATCAGGAATTAGGTCTAGCAGAAAAAACTAGTCCCTCACAACATAACGAATTAAGATTTGGATCCCTGTTAGAAGAAGTATCCACATTTAATGCCTTATAGTACCTCGAATAGAATTGTCTCTAATAAGAGGATATCTATGATTTAGTCCCAAAAAAACATATTTAAAGTACTGCCTCCTGTTTTTAATATAAGATTTTATTTCATTTTTATTTTGATCCCAGATACAATATCTCAATCCACTTTATCTCTCATATGTATTTATTTTTTCTAATGTAGTTCTTGTAATAATAATAGTTCTAGCCAATATTCTTAATTAGTAAGAATATTTTAGAAAAGAAAACACCTATTTAATACAACTAATTTAATTATTTTTTTAATCTACTCAAACTAGTCAACTAACTCTGGTACTAAAAATCAAATGTAATACTCTTCCGGTCCTAACTATAAGACCCTTATTCTAGTATGTACAAGAGTCTTATATTTAGAACCGGAAGAATAATAAAAATAGTAATATTCTTAAAAACTGAGGTATGAATGACATTAATATTATCATAACGATAACAGTACTGGAAATTTTAGACGGGACTCGGACAATATACACACACGTCACTGAAAAGGATTTAAGTCTGCGACAATTAAGAATACATGTGAACACATATCATGATTGTTCCATAGTTTGAAATCAATCAATGCTTAGTCAAAAAAAAAAAAATCAATCAATGATTTTCTCATTATAAGTCCATATTTTGAAATCAACCAATGTTTTAGACTTTATTACAGGTCTATTATTGCATTTTCAAAAAAATATTATGGGTCTATTATTTGTTTTAAATATTTTAAATTTTAAAAATTATATCATCTGAGAATAAAAAGTTAGTTACAAATTCTTTTTATAAGCATACTTATAGTATAAACATTCTTTTTTACAAATTTATAAGTAAATTTTCAATTTTTACAATTGATATTTTGATTTAATATGTGCAGTTGGGATGACGTGATTTACAAAATTTTAATATTTGTAACATACTTATGCCTGATCTGTTAAGATATACAGTGAAGTTTTCGAAATTTATGACTGTTAATTGAGGACATCTCTAACTCTTGCGTTTTTTTAACTAAAAAAAAGGCACTAATATCTTGAAATTATAAGTAAAATTAAACTTACAATTTCCTAATACTTGCATTTCTAGAGCCTAAGATTTTGGAGGAATTAATATCACATCTCCTGAAAGATATTTAATTATCTAAAAGTTTGTTAACAATCAAAAAGCACATAATACTACATCCAGTCCTTAATATAAGAATTAATTATAAGTTAAATTTGATTCTTAATATAATATATCAATTCATTTTACTCATCTGATCTTATTTATAGGGCAGAGATATAAGGTTTTTTTATCCTATTTATAAGTCACTTCATTAAATTTTTACCATGAATGTACTATATTGTCTTTCATTTATTATGGTGTAGATAGTTAATTTTTTGAAAGGTGTATATATTAAATAAGAGTAAAATTGAAATGTTGCTATATTTTAATAAAAATGAATACAGTTTAAGGTTTTTTTTTTGTTTACGTGAAATATATTAGAAATGTTTTATAAATAGGATTAAAGGAGTAACTTTGATCTTTTTTTTTTTAAATATCCCTACTGGTTGTGAGGGATTTTTGTTAAGAGATAATTCTAATTATCTAATACATATAACTAAAAAGGATAGTTTAGAAATACAAACACATATTTGTGATAAATAACTATCTTAATTATTTTTTTAATATTTACAAATTAATTGTCTAACTCTTGTACTAAGAACGGGAAGTAGTAACAAGTTTAGTTACAAAAAATAATAACAAATTTATACTAATAACTTGTCGTGAGAATAATTAAGAACGTGTTTGGTTTTTTGTTTTGCAAATATTTTTTATTTTTTAAAAAAATTATTTAGTAATTTGTTTTTAGTTGGTTGCATTAAAAAAACAGTAATATGTTTTTAAAAACAGAAAAAAATAGATATTTTCTTCTTTTTTGTATTTTTATTATTGTTTTGAAAAATTAGAAAAACCTTTTTTTCTTTTTACCCACTTTGTGTCACTACCAACAATCACTGCTGCTTATCAAATGTGATTTTTTATATATATTTTAAATATAATATTTTTAAAATAATTATCCAAACAAATTTTTTTTATTTATAAACTTATTTTAAAAAATAATTTCACAAAATTGTTTTTAAAATAAGAAAACAAAAAGCAAAAACAATCACCCCCAAATCTTTTGAGATCTGATACTGATAGTAATTCTTCCAATTATTTTTTGGCAAATCTGGTGCTTCTCTCTGACATTTCACATAGCATATTTCGCAGTGGGCCCGCCCTCAATAAGTAAAGAATGAGAAAAACCCTCATAGCTCGTCAAAATGAAAAAGTCTCGAAAAATTAAAAGCAAATTAAAATGGAAGCATGCATGAGTGAAACGGACCGAGCGTCGACGTCAATATCTCGTGAATCGTGAAACGCAGTTGCAGTCAGGTGAAAATGAAAGATTCGTTGTCTGGACGAGATAAATCGTGGTCAATTGACGATAAATGCATTGACGTGGAATTATATAAATAAATATAGAATAAATATGGAGGGTAAAAGATGCTCTGCGAGGTAGACATTGAATGGTTCGCGGACCTTAGCGGCAATATCAGTATCGTACGGAGAAATGAGATGGGTGGCTGCTAGCTACATCCAATAGTATTGCTGGTCCAAATGCCTAGAATATTTCTAATATACGGCAAGAGTTACTCGTCTGACGTTATTTATAGAACTAAGAGAGAAATTTTTTTTATTATAATTACAGATTATGGAGAGAAACTTTTAATATGAATATATAATTTTACTCTTTATTTATTATTTTATTAATTTTGTTCTCAATAGATATAATGTATTTAAATAGAAATAAAATTATTAAATTTTAAATTTTAAATGAAAGTTAATAAAATTTAAAATTTTTCTTTGTCTATGTAAAAAATATTAGAAGTGGCTTATAAATAAGATCAGAGAAGTAGTTAATTAATTTACAAATATTAAAAATATTAGTTAAATTGATTATTTATAGCAAATATATGTTAACTTCATAAATTACTCACTTTAATCATGCACATTAGAATTATCTTTTGGCAGGAATCTCTTAACATACACAATTAGTAAAGATGATTTGGGAAAAAAAATTATAAATTTAGGATATAAAGTGAATTACATTTTTTTGATTATGATTAAATTCAATCTCCAACTAACTCTAATACCAACGATCAGATGTAGGAAATTTTTATTTCTTCCAATTCAAAATATAAGCATCAAAATTTTGAATGGGTTTGTTTTTTTTTTAAATATCAAAGTTGTCTACTCATTTAATTTTTTTATTTTTATCTTTAATTTTTATATCTTTTTCACTCATTCTTTCTCATCTTTTTTTTTTCACTCATTCTTTTTCTCAGTCACCCACTTCATAAATAAAATTTTTTTAAGAAAATAAATTTTACATATTTATTTTTGTACTAGAAACATTTTTATATATTTATTGATTTTAACCAATTTTTTAAATAACCTTTTTATATGTTTATTAATTTTAACCAATTTTTTAAATTACTCTTCTAGTCCTATTTATATAATTCACTTCCAACACATTCATATAAACTAAGAAAAATCTTAAATTTTATTAACTCTCGCTTAAAATTTAACAACTTTTTTAATTTTATCCCTATTTAATATACATTATATCTTATGTAAACAAAATTAACATAATAATAAATTAAGGATAAAATTAGATATTCATGCAAAAAAAATTTTCTCAATATCCTATTTAATATACATTATATCTTATATAAATAAAACTAATATAATGATAAAATAAGGGTAAAATTATATATTTATACACAAAACATTTCTCAATATCCTATAGATAAAATTAAAAAATATTTAGAAAATGTGAGAGAGATAGAGGGCTGTGGAGCGATTGTGGCGTGTGGTCCAAACAATGGGAGATTGACTCCTTTTGGTCTGAACATAATTATAATTATTATTAGATAGATTTTGGCATCCCATTTAGTCATTTACCTCCTTTTTATTGTGAAAGTGACGCATCATGTTCGTCCCCACTCTCCTCTTACCTCACTCTCCACCCCCGATGCGCAGCCCACGCGCTATGATTACCTAACAGTTCACGTGATTCTTGTTATGCCGCATCAATTAGAAAGTATACCCTCCAATCGTTTTTATAAGTTTTAAATCTAAGTTAGTGTTTTTATAAATATTTAATGTATTTTTTTAAAATTTTTTAGTTATTTATTCTCTCTCATTTGTCATACATTCCCTTTTATGATTTTTCTCATTTATTATAAAAACATATTTGGAAACAAAATTATATTTTTAACCTATTTATTACTTTTAAGTTTTAATTAATTTTAAATAATTATTTTTTATACTTAAATCAGTTATTTGAAGCTTATAATAAGGATGAGAGTGAATAGTATTTTTTATCCTTTTTGTAAGATATTTTTTTAGTTTCAAGGAGCATTAAGTATTTTTTCCATATATATTCATATTTAATAAAGATAATAGGAGACAATAAAAATTAATATGATGTTAGAGTTTAATGTAATTAGTAAATATGATATTGAAAATTACTTAAATTTTATGACAAATTTAATGTTTTTAATTATTTTTATTGGTATGTAAAACTTAGTTAGAAGTTAGAAATTACTCATAATTGGGAGTAAATACTCCCTTTATTAGTTATAAAGGGAGTAATTATTACCCTTTTTATCTTGATGTAATGCTAAATAATTAATTTATGAGTATTAAAAAATTAAATTAATTATTTATAATAAATACGTATTGGTTTTTCTAAAGCACTCTTTATAATTATTTGCATTGTAATTATAATTACATAAAAAATTCATGTTATGTATATTCAATAAAGATATTTTGATAAAAATCATAAATTTAATAAATAAAATGAATTAAAATCTTATATTTGAAATTAAAGAAAAATCTACTTCTTAAACCTATGATAACAAATATAATTGGTTTAAGAAGTGAACTTTTTTTTTTTTAATAAAAATTTCAATATATGCACCGGTTGGCAATACAACTGGTCTAAAGATTTCATTTTCCACATTAGTTTCATAGCTGGTAAAAAGGGACTTTTTTAAATCAGTCGTTTTCACACCGGTTTAACTCGTCTAAAATATTCATTTTACTCAATGCAAAAGACTTTCATTTCTAGTGGTGTAAACATTATAAAACGTAATTGATCGTTGCTCCCTCACCATTTTTTTTGGCCAATCCTCACTATTGTTTTTTGTTCATTGTGTTTGAATCTCTTTTAAGAATGTTTGAACTCTTGACTTTTTATTAAAAAAAGGGAAAGAAAATTAAATCCCCCATATTATAATGGAAAAATTGCAATAAGGTCCCATTAAAGAGAATTAAATAAAAAAAAATCTTTTAAAATCATCAAATTAATGTTAAGTCTCATGGGATCTGCAAGAGATTTCGTTTGTCTAATTATCAAATTACTCATGTCTTTTTTTTAAAATATGCATTAATGACTGAAAGAGAGCTATTATTAACAATTTAAGATGCAATAATTAACAACTATCGTGTTAGGTATTAACAACACATTTTCTCAGCGTATCATAAAAATATAATACATGAGTTGTCAATATCTACTGTGATAGTTGTTAATTGTTACACTTTAAGTTATTAATGACTATTCTTTCAGTTGACAATGCATACTTAAAAAAATAATTTAGCAATCAAAGAAATAAAATCTCTTGCAGTGAAGTCCCTTAAGATTTCAAATTAATTTAATGATTTCAAAAAATCGTTTTGTATTTAATTCTCTTGTGTGGGACCTTATTACAATTTTTCTTTTCATAATTCATGCAGCCACTCATGCTGCTTCTCTATCCTTTCTCTTTTATAACATCTATCTAATAACTAATATTAAGAGGAAGATGCCAAGAATAATAATAATCACATTTTTCTATCTAGAGAATAGACAAAATTTTTAATAATTTAATATTAAATTTAATTAAAAAATCAAAATGATATAATAAAAACATTTATATTACTTGTTTTAAACTTTTAATACGCTAATCATAGTTTATTTTTCTTTTGGGTCTTGTGCCAATAATAAGACATGTACTTTCAATTCTTAATATAATAAATAGATAACTAATTTAAAAAAATTAAAAAAATTAAATAAGTTAGTTAGTGATAATAAATATTCATTGACTTTCTCAAACTATTAAAGCTATCCATTGATGAAACTATTTATAATTAATAAAAATATTTTAGAAAAATTTTTATGAATTTAAAAGACAAAAGTGATTCAAATTTTATATTTAGAATTAAATTTAATATTTAATTAATTTTTATATTAAAAATAAGATGCGGCATTAAATATGAAGTGACGGTGGACCGTTCATCTGACAATTAAGTTCACATATGAAGGTAAAGCAATGATTCGGCGAAGGGAGAGAGAAAGAGATTAAATCAAATTAAAATATAGTGAAGCCCTTAGTGGAAAGTGACATTATTTTGAGTTTGGACACATGCATGCACGAGATTCATTTGAATGTGCCTTGATGGCTGATGCTATGCGATTCGTTTTTATGAGTAATCTTTGGCATAAATATTACTACCTTCACCTCCTTGAATTTTACCGGGATATGCTTTTAGACTCAAATAGTATTTATAGAAGTGTTTACAAATCACTCACCAATAAGCTTTTCACATAAATAGCAAGATATAAACTTATGAATTTATGAGTTATAACCCGACTCTTTACTAACTGGATTAATTCTTATTAGTAAACTAATTCTTATATTTAAGAATAAAGGTGGTAATAAATGTTATACGTATTTTGATTAAAAGAAACGAATGATCCTTGGCATAAATCACCATGGGGAATATTAATTATATTTTTTCAAAATTATTCTTATTTAAAATTTGATATATATTTTTTCGCTTTTCAAGATGTATTTCGTGATTTTAAATATGAATAAGTTTAAAATATTCAAACAAATTTAAATAATTTAATTCCTATTTTTAATTCTAATAAAATGGTTGAAAATGTCTTACATTAACTATAGAAAGGAGCTTTTTTTTTGGCCAAAAATAGAAAGGAGCATGATAATATAATATTTTTATAGAATAAAAAAACTATTCTTTTTCCAAATTACTATTACTTCTAATTTTAATTATAAATGAGGTTTTATAATTAAGACTAAAAGTAGTACTCTTTCAGTTCTTAATATAAAATCTAATTATTGAGTTGGTTTTAATCATAAATATAACACCAATTTCTTGTATTTATCAATTTTCTCTAAATTACCTCTATAGATACTCCTTCAACCATAATTAAGTAGAAGAGAAAGAAGGGGTATTAAGAAAGATAATTATGATATTTTAAGAAAACATAGCATATTTTTTATAATTAACTAACTTACCTAACTTTTTTAATCTAATTAAATTAGTTAAATAGATCTTATATTAAGGATCGGAGGAGTATTATTTTAATTTGTCACTCTTGCTATTCACTTTAGCGTGTCCCGAGGAGACCAATCATGGCTTTACAAATTTAAAAGTTGACATGCTTTTGATTAATTTAATTAATAGTTTTTATAAAAGCACTCACAAGGGGTTTTTTTGGACAATTATGGAGCCTCCCATGAATTTTCAATCAATCAACGTCCACATCCACACCAATATCAATGTCAATATAAAAATTTGCAAAGCATGTTACTATTGATGTGTCAATAGTAGCTTCATCTAATTTTGTTTTTATTCCATCAATAACTTTTGATATATTTTAATTAATTTTAAATGTTAAAAAAGGAGGGCATGTATTTTTAAAAAAATAAAATTTCTATTTTTTAATGAATATAATTAGGGTTTCAATTATATATTATTATCCATACTTTATTTCAAAATTGGCTTCTTTCATTAGAAAAACAACAATACAATCTTTAAATGAATGTGCATTTTTAAAACTTTTTCAATATTTTTTGGGTGATGAATGTACATAAAAAAATACTTTCAGATATTAGATAAAATACAAAATATTTTTAACAGCGTCTATGAAAAAATATTTTATAAAACTTTACCCTTTCTATTGTAAATAATATCTTTCTAAACAGTTAAAAGATTTTTTTATTTTATATTTTGTACCTTTTAAAATTTAAATGTTGTAGGCAAACAACCCTAGCCCCCCCCCACTTCACTTTCACTTTTTGAACTAGTATCATGTGCTTTTAAATTATTTTTTCCTAATTATATAAAATATGATAAATAAACGGAATGTTGACATTGACCCCAATGGCCACTAAAAAGGGTAATGGAAACACAATGAACGAAGGTGGGGCCAGAGGACCCATTAAGAAGGGTGCCACAATAAATATTTTAGTTTATTAAATTAACAGCAATCTATTTTCTGAAGACAAATAGTCCTTTTTGTACCACTAGGGCCGTTTTCTTGAAAGTGACGCGAAACCATTCATATTCCATGCATTCATGCAGAGCTGCATGTGCTTTTAATTTATTTAACATTTAATATTATTTTTTCTGATTTTAAATGTGAGAGAGATATATAATTAATTTTAAAATATTTAAAATTTAATTAAAATATTTGCTTTAAATTTTGTTAAAATTTCCTTCTAATTATATATATTTTTGAGTGAATTCCAATTATATATATTGAAAGTTATATTCATTAATGAAAATTCTTTTTACGTATGCAAATAATATGAATGGTTTAAAAAAAATTATAAATTTAACAGACAAAATATATTGAAAACAAAGTAAATCTTCAGTTACCCTTTACATCTAGAATCAAAGAGAGTAATTAATATTATTTGTATAATTATTTGAGACACAAAATAAATTGAAAACAAAGTAAATTTTCAGTTAACCTTCACATTTAGAATCAAAGAAAGTAACTAATATTATTTGTATAAACATTTCAATAACAACCAATATAGAATATATAGTTAAAAATGAGTTTACCCTTCACAGAGTTAAGAATAAGACCACTCCAGTAAAAATTAAATAAAATTAAAAATAAAAATAAATATTAAATAAATTATAAGTGACTTATATTTAAAATTAAAACGTTTTATATTTAGTGCCAGAATGGCATATTATGGGCTGGAGGGACTGGTCCTAATTAAAGAAGGTTTCCCTTTGACAATAAAGACTTGGGATGTCAAATGAATGGCAACACTCTTTTTCATGCTATAAATGCTAACATCCAAGGCAATGGCCACTAGGAGCAGTGGAAACACTATGAACGGTGGGGGTCGGTGGGGGTGGGCCAGAAGGACCCATGAGGAGTTAATAAATATTTTAATTTCAAAATATTAAATTAAATTAAACAAAACATATTATTAATTCTAATTTAAAAAGTTAAGAACTCTTAAACTTTCTTCATGTTTAATACTCTTCTAGTCCTATTTATAAGGTACTTTCAGTATATTTCATACAAACCAAGAAAAACCTTAAATTTTATTAACTCTCATTTAAAATTTAGTAACTTTACAATTTTATCCCTATTTAATTATACATTATACTCCTCTGATCCTATTTCTAAGACACTTCCAGCATATTTCACACATACTAAGAAAAATCTTAAACTTTATTAACTCTCATTTAAAATTTAATAACTTTCATTAACTCTCATGTAAACAAAATTAACGCAATAATAAATTAAGGGTAAAATTATACACCCATACAAAAAATTTCTCTCAATACCCTATAAATAGGACAAACAAATACATTCTCTCTTTACGCTATAAATAGAACCAGGGGAGTATATATTAGTAAAGTTCAAGTAAATTATTACATAACAAATTTAATAGTGCTTTATGTTAAGAAAAATAATACTCTCCCTTTCTGCCCTATAAATAACTAGCGAAATATATATTCAATTAGATTAATCCCCTTTTTTTAACCAAAGAAAAGAAGAAAATATTGTTTAAGATCAAGTGAATGACATACTTTGTACTATTAAAGAGCTTAAAAATCTGCAGGAGGTGTGGCTTATAATGCAGCCCATGTTTTTTAAGCTTTTAAAGATCTTCCACAGTTACCTTTGACAACTTGCACTTAACAAATCCGCAATTAGTTTTGTTTATATTGCTTTTTTTTGTTGTTGCTAATTTTACACTTTTCTTAGTCACTTTTATTTTTTTATTTTTATATCTCTAATACTCTTTCCAATATGAAGTGTAGGGCCTAATTGAGAGATTTGTTTCAATAGTAAATATAAGGCTTGTTTTATTTTATTGTCTCTCAAATTTATATTTCTTTTTTCAAACTATCAATATTTAAGATGAGGTTTTCATCAGCATGGTAGTTTCAGTATAAATGATTAAAGCAATATTTTAGAAAAACCACAATATTTTTTTATAAATAATTAATTTAATTAATTTTTTAATATTTATAAATTACTTATATAATTCTTATATTCAGAAAACGAGGAGTTAAAATATGTCCTTTATTAATTATTTTATGAAAAAATCACTCGTGCTTTGCAAGTAGAAGGTTAATGCTGTGAAAGTGACAGGAGACAGTTCAGATTCCACACAATTCAACCCACTGACTGACTAACCCCATGCAATTCTGCATGTAAGTGGCCCCTTCTCTGTCACCAATATATATACGTATATATGTACCTATAATAATAATAATAATAATAATAATAATAATAATAAAGTAATTCAACAGCTAAAAATTGGAAGAAATTACGGTTTATGGATGAATAAAACGGATAGCTTGATTCAACAAACCATGATGTTTGGTGATTTTTTTAAAAGAAAGTTTATGCATATTTTGTTTATTTAATACTTCTCTGGTCCTTAATATAGGACCCAATTGTTGAGTTGGTTTTGGTTTTAAATATAAAACTCATTTATCATATTTATCAATTTTTTCTAAATTACTCCTATAGATGCTCCTTCAACTATAATCAAGCAGAAGAGAAAGAAAGGATATTAAGAAAGATGATTATGGTGTTTTAGGAAAAACGTGTCATATTTCTTATAATTAACTAACTTACCTAACTTTCTTAATCTAATCAAATTATTTCAATGGATCTTATATTAAGAACCGGAGGAGTATTTTATTATTTTTTTTGTGAAGTTGATTTTTTTTTTAATAATACCCAGGTTTAAAGTTAATGGTGACACATCCTTGTTCTTGAAAATTAATATAAAATTTTTTATCATTTTTTCTGATAACTCACATGTTCATTGTATCTTTAATTAGAAGTTTCAAATTCACAATCTTACATTTAAAAAAATGAAGAAGGATGTTTAATGTTAGTTGGATTACAAGACCTGCACAAAGCATTTTATATTATTGTGATGTATAGAATTTAGCAAGTCAACTAATGAATCATACCAAGGCACTCATATAATACAATGGAAGAATTTTGATAATGTATGCATTGTTTATATGTAATCAATAATATAATTTTCCTTTTGAACTCCATTGTAATATAGCCGGACCCACTGCTATATATATATATATATATATATATATATAAGAAAACCATTTGATGGCCTGTAAAACCAATTAATTGGGATTCAAGTTGAGCCATCTAATTATATTGATATATTGATGATGATGAGTTGATGACTTTATATATATATATATATATATATATATATATTTATTTGTGTGTGGCGGGGTCATCTTGATTAAGGGTGGGAAGGGTGGGGTTTAGTTCCCACATGATGAAGAAAAAAAGTATTTTATTTTTATTTTTTGAAAATGAAGAAGAAAAAAGTATATGGGACTATAGATAAATAACTAGAAAAATGATATTAAAAAAAGGATGAAAATTACTAAATTTTAAATCAAGTAACAATATTTTATTTGGCGTTGATAATACTGAATTTATAAATGACAATAAATTTTTATTGACATTCTTTATTTGATATTTTGTAATTTTTAAATTTTTTATTATTTTTTCTAAATAAAATATTTGATTACTTAAAATTCCACTCGTACTAAAAGTGATTTCTTCATTTCGTACTAGTCAAAACAATACAATATCCATTCATTCGGTCAGTATTTAATGCAAAAAGTTAAATAACTAATTTAAACATAATATAAAAAATTAGATTAATTATTTGCTACAAATATGTTTTAATTTTTTCTAAATTATCTTACCTAATCATGTGTATTAAAAAACTACCCCTTGAAAGCAAAAAAAAAAAAAAAACCGCTACCCCTTAATTAGGAGCTTCTTAATACTCTGTGCACTTAATAAGAATATTTTAGATAAAAAATTTTAAACTTTAGAAAACATGATAAATTAAGATCTTATATTTAAAACTAAAGTAATTCTTAATTTAAGTCTTATATTTAAAATTAGAGGTGCTCAGTAATTATCTTATTTGAGATGAGCTTATCAAAAAATTAGGCCGTGCTTAAATCAAAATTCTAAATTAAATCAAGAACCAAAACCTTCTATAAAAAACTAAACTCATTCTAAGCATGACCAAAAAAACTAAATTTTTTTTATATTTATAAATATCTTTTAAGAAATTATTAAGTTCTTGATACTATAATCATAATTTATAATAATGTACGATTAGACGATTTGACATAATAAATATAAATAATTTGACCTAAGTTTTTTTTATGATATTTATGTGTGTTGTTTTTGTTTATTTAACTAATTAAGTTATTTTTTAAAAATAAAAATTGGGAAAATAAGGGCTGGCTGGGACTCCCCACTTTGCCGTGTGGACAATTCGGTCCCAACCCCGCGAAAACGACACACCTGACTGGGTCACCCCGACGACAACCTACACAGTACATGCACATTATTGAATATTTTTAATTTTTAGTATATAATTAAAAAAAATATAGATATAAACACCATGCAGTAGGAATTATTATTTACTTATCTAGTCCTATTTATAGGGTAGAGTGAGAGAATTTTTTAGGAAAAATCCCAATTAAATCCATCTGAAATAATACAATTCCACTTTAGGTCGATACTTTTAACAAATTCCTAATTAGGTCAAGAGGCCTGATTAGGGATTTTCAAATGTTACTAAAAGACCAGCATGTTCCTTTGTAATAAAAAAAGGAAAATTGAATGTAGGTGTAGGCCTGATTTCAGTTTTAATTATTCTTGTAGATTTAATTAAAATTTTTTAATGAAAAACAATTAAAAATCAAGATAAAAAATACATGATAATGAATTAAAGATTTATAGAATTCTTCCATATCTATTAATATTAAATTTATGATTTCTCAAATCATGTAACGATTGATCAATTCATTCTTTTTTTTTCCTTGAGAAGAGGGTCGCCAGTGATACTTCTAGTGGAAGGAGAATTGGCACAGCAAGCAAAAGAAGAATAATCTTTGATATAACATTCCTACAGTATGAACCAATATCTTATTCATGTTTCAGTTTGTGCCATTGTTTTGATTTAAAGTTGAAAGCATAATAATCCTTGAGATAATATATAATAGCATATGATCATCTACGTTTGTGTAAACTATCATGAATCTCCAAACCTAATAGAAGCTTTTCTTCATAACCAACTTCAAATCTAATTAGATTATCAATATGTTTGTGTTGATTACATGATTCAAAAGAGATTCGTTGAGCAATGTTTTATATCTTTTTGATATACTCTCACATTTGAACAATATAAAACGTTGTATGTGGAAATTGTTGAATAATCATATACATATTCATATTCTTTATCCATTAGTTTTTAGTTAACCTATCAACCATTTTTAGTCATGTGTTAATCATATTAGTTTTAAAAAAAATTTCAATTAAATCTAATCAAAATACTAATTAAATTAATTTATTCATTGCAGGTTGGTATTAAAAATAACGTCTCTTTATAGATCAGCAGTTGCAAAAGAACTATTTTGTTTTTTTCATGTAGATGGGCAATTTGTGAAGAATGTTGAAGGTTAAATTCAATATAATGGAGGAAGAGTAAGATTAAACGCCATAAGAGAAGGGATGACACTTGAAGAAATGAGAGTAATGATAACATCATGAATTAGCGACATTGATAGTAATAATGGCGAGATGAAATATATTGTGACTTTTGATGAGAAGACCCTAATAGATATTGTTGATGATGTGAAACTTGCAAACCTATTTCAGTATAATGAGAAAAGCAGGCATGTGTATATAGCATGCAAAAGAAATGACAATGTACATGAAATATTTGATGAGCGACAAGTGTAAGTGACTTTGTTGTTGTTGTTTTTGTTTTTAAAAAAAATTGTTATTTGTTATAGTGTTATTGTTAGTAACAAAAATTGTGATTGAGTTATGCAGCACAGAGGAATTGTTGGGATGCTCAGAATGAAGCTCTCTAACAAATGAAGCACTCGAAGGACCTAGTAACCTACCTTGTAGAGTACAAAGTGCACCCACACCCATGCCTAAATTGAGCTCATTGAAATGAAAAAAATTGTTGTCAGAAGTATTGCAAACATTTGCAAATACTGATGCTTTTAGAGAGACACTCTACCAGTATAGTATTGCTTACATGTTTCAGTACAAATTTTTGAAGAATAACAAGGACAGGATGTCCGTGAAATGTCAAATTGAAGGGTGTTCTTGGAAGATTTTATGTCTAATGAGGATGTAGTATTTCTTAGATTTTATGTCAAAGTTGTGTTTTGTAATTATGAACGCTATACCAATTCTGGAATTTATGGCTTTTTAGTTATGTTTTATATAATAAAAATTTGATATTGACTAAATCTTGGAGACCGAAAAATTGAAGATGAATTGATGAGTCTCAATGTAATTTGTGAAATAGTAAAATTAATTTTGACAAATATTCAAGAATTCCATGAATCTTTGATTTGTGCAAAAAAAAAATCTTTGATCCTGTTAATCTTTGATATTTGAAATTGTAAAATTTTTTATTAGTTCCCATATTTTTTTTAATTCTATGGATATCTATAAATCACGTATTTTTTTATCTTGACTTTTCAATTATTTTATTGGTCCATAATCTTGATTTTTCTTTTTTATTTGGTTTTTTATATGATAATGTTTTTGGCCAAATTTTTATATGATAATGTTTAAAGGAAAAACATGTTAGTTAAATTTAGTTAAAGAATTAAAATTGAAATTAGGCTTTTTAATTACAAAGGACATTTTGGTCTTTTAGCAACATTTGAAAATCCCTAATTAGGCCTCTTGGCCTAATTAGGAATTTGTTAAAAGTATAGGCTTAAATTAGAATTTTTCTATTTCAAATGGATTTAATTGGAATTTTCCCAATTTTTTATCCTATTTATAAGTCATTTCGTTAAATTTTTTGCATAAATGTACTATTTTGTCCTTTATATATTATAGTGCAAGTAGTTATCTCTTTTGAAAGGTATATATATATATATAAAAATAAAGGTAAAGTTGAAAAATTATTATATTTTAATGGAAAGTTAAAACATTTTAAGATTTTTCTTGATTTGTGTGAAATATGCTGAAAGTGTCTTATAAATAGGACCAGAGAAATATATACTACCTTTGGTTCTAATTATAAGAACTAGTTGACTAATTTGAGAAGATTAAGGAAAGAAGTTACGTCAGTTATTTATAATAAATAGGTGTTATTTTTTCTAAAATATTCTTGCTAATTAAGTGTGTTGACTAGAATTATTATTGTTAGAAGGATTATCTTGAAAAAAATATATAAATATGAGAGACAAAATAGATTTAGATTTTATATTTAGAATCAAAATAAAAATCAAATAAGTCCTTTTTATATGACTAGAGGTAGTACTTCTATTTTATGTATCGATTCAAAGTCAAATCATTTATCACAATTTGACAAAGTGATATCATTATTATACAATATTTAATTTATATGAAACTCTAAATGAATAATATCATTTTCTTAGATTTCGTGCAAAGTATAAAAGCAATATATAGACTTTAAAAGGTTAAAGTTTCTTAAATTTCAAATGTTTACTTTCAAGTTTCAAGACATGGGGTAGTTGAGATTTGAGAAAATAATTAGAATCAATGCAGGAAACTAGGATGGCATTTTGTTTTCCTCAATTTTTCACTTTGCTGGCATTAAATGCTTTGAACTTTCATATCTAATCTTAACGACGTACAGATATAATATGTTGGCAGAAAAAGATATATAAAAATTCTCTTATCCAATACTTTTTTTTTTAATGGGATTTTCTTATCCTACTTTAAGGTGTGGTTGTTGTTTGTTATGATAATCTTATTTTTTAAAGCATCTAACATCTCACATATAACTAAAAAATAACATTGGGCATTGCATGCATTAGAAAAATAAGATTAGTATGCCAAATACACCATAAAAAGATTAGGGTGTTGGATATACGTGAAAAATAAGATCATGTTATTGGATGTACTTTTATCCTAATATTTAAATAAAAAGTCATTTAAAAATTTTGAAAATCTTTTATCAGGTAAAGGTATATCCAATACTTTAATATTATCTTTTAGGTATCATCTTTTATATGATGCCATCAGCACCCTCATCTTATTTTTAGTGCACTCAACACCATGCAATTAAAATAAAATGATGGTGCTGAATGCACCATGTAAGAGATTAGGGTGCTAATGTACTTGAAAAATAAAAATAGGTTGTTGGATTTGCCTTTACCTTTTTTATTCGTTCAAAACATTTAAAAAAAATTCATAAAAAATGAAAAGATATTAATTTTGTTTGCCAACGTAAAAAGTCTTTTTTTGGGTGAAAAAAGGTAAAAAGTCATTAATTCTTATGTAAATGAAACATTTATGTACAAACTATAAATAGTTTAATAAAATATGTCTAATGAACTGCTATTTTTTTCACCTCAAAATAACATCCTTTCAAGTTAAACAAGTAAAAAATTTTTTTTCACACTTATTTGATTAATTCAAAATTTTTAATTGAACCGATTTACCAGCTCACTTATCCAAGCAATTGACTCGAGCTTTAATAACATGCTTTGTATACGGTATGAAACAACGAGCCATGCTGGACTCTATTTGTTTATTTATGTCTCTCATTAGAAAAAATAGTAACTTAGGGCCTGTTTGGATAACATAGAAAACCCTGGTTTTGAGACCCAAAACTATGGTTTGGGTCTCAGACTTGCCAAACACTCAGGAAAAACAGAAACCGTGGTTTTGGATCAAAACCATGGTTTGGAGCTCAAAACTATGGTTTCAGAAGAAGTGAATTCATTCTACTTCTGGCTCAAATGGGAGAGTATGATTGTACCTATAGAGTAGGTCTCAACGATAATATGATTTTAACATTCCTCAATTATTTTTTATAAACATATTTAATCTTATATTTTATAACTATATATACATATTAATTATATTATTTTATATATTATTAATTATGTTGGTAAAAATTATATTATTAACAATTTTATTTTTTCAAATTAAAATATATTATAAAATCTATCTTTTATGTAATTATCATATTAACTTTATATTTTTTAGTAAAATTTGTACATATAAAAAGTTTTTCTGATAACAACTATCCAAACACTCTCATTTATCAGAATCACTTTTTCACAAAATCTATTCTTCACAAAATCTATTTTTTCCAGAATCTATTCTCCATAAGCTATTTTCCAAACCATGATTTGGTTTCATCCAAACACACCCTTATTTTTGTTAGTACTCCCTCTGGTTTAAAATATGAAATAAATTTTGTTGGAGAAACTTGATTTTTTTTTATAAAATAACATTCAATTTTTTCTGAACATTTAATAAGTTTTTTTTAATTTTATCTCTAACATATATTCTCTTTCCTCTTTGATTTATTTATTATTTGTTTACTTATTTTTATTAATAAGGACATATTTAAAAAAATACATATCTTACATATTTATTATTTTAAACTAATTTTTTAATAAATATAAATAAATAAAATTTATTTTATATTTTAAACTGAAAAGAGTATATAATTAAAAAATAGGAGCAGCTTTCAAGATTCGCAAGAAGAGGAGGGAAAAAGCACCTTTCAAGAGACAAAGGAACCCGAACACATACTTCAATATATCGTCATCTCGTATCGCAATCATAAAGTATGCCTGTCTATCACGTGATACAATGGAAGTGCGCATATCTCTTGATTAGCTGACTGACACACATGAAGATGGCAGGCATCGTAATATTCTTCAATATAGAGGGCCAAACGTTCCGACATCTTGTTCTCTTCTAATTATCAAACCTTATTTATAATTTATAAATAAGATTTTATAATTAGATTTGAAAACAATAGTTGGGTGTCACCTGCGGGATCTATTCGTACTCTTTTCCTTCACACTCACTTTTCATCCGTCCGATGTCAGAATCCAACGGCCAATTAAAGTGCCCACATCTCTCGATTATCACCAGCGGTCCAGACCGACATTTTTGACTTAATTTATGAATCGATCGGTCAACGTTAAAGCCACATTGTTACCTCACGAGAAAAATAAGAAATTGTTTTTTATTTATTTGGCAAATTTGTTACTCTTCCGGTCCTTAATATAGGACCCAATTTTTGAGTTGGTTTTGGTCTTAAATATAAGACCCATTTCTTATATTTATCAATTTTTTCTAAATTACCCCTATAGATACTCCCTCAACTATAATTAAGTAAAAGAGAGATAGGGGTATTAAGAAAGATGATTATGGTGTTTTAGGAAAAATGTGTCAATTTTCTTATAATTAACTAACTTACCTAACTTTCTTAATCTAATCAAATTAGTTAAATGGGTCTTATATTAATGACAGGAGGAGTATATTTTTTGTTTTTTAACAAAACAGGGACAACTTTTTTTTTGGTTGGTCACGTCATGAAACTGTTCATGTCTATCCACCGTTCTATCTGAATCCAAGCAACTTGATCTACCTCTAAATAATTAAAAAAAATACAAAATTTGTACCACCATAAAATACTACTTCCGATCTTTAATATAAGATTTTATTTGATTTTTATTTTGGTCCTAAATATAAGACCCCAGTCCACTTTGTCTTTCATATTTATATTTTTTTTTTCCAAAATAGCTATTCTAACAATAATAGTTCTAGTCAATACACTTGATCAGTAAGGATATTTTAGGAAATACAACACCTGTTTAGGATAAATAACTAACTCAACTTACTTCATTAATCT
Organism: Neltuma alba; assembly: GCF_004799145.2. NCBI lineage: Eukaryota > Viridiplantae > Streptophyta > Magnoliopsida > Fabales > Fabaceae > Neltuma > Neltuma alba. Next base: position 58,313 of record NW_021632955.1, read on the forward strand.
CTTTAAATTAGTCAACTGGCTCTTATAATTAAGACCGGAGTAGTATAAGTTATGGTAAAGCAGCATTTAACATCCTGATATTATTTTTTTAATTGTGTATCCATTAACTTGATTTTTTTAACACTTTCAACATCTTGATCTTTTTTTTTTTTGAGTAGGATGTTATCGCTAACTCAGGGTATCCCAGCATATCGGCCAGACTAATCCCAGGGTGCCTCGCCAGGAATCGAGCCCATGACCCGGTAGGGGAACGCGCCTTGCGCCCCCGTTTGCGACCAGTCGGACCCAACCCTGCGGTAGCATCTTGATCTTATTTATTATGCATGTAGCACTTTGATTTTTTTTTTTTATAATACTTTTAGTACCATAATCTTATTTATAATGCATCAAACATCCTGATACTCCTTTTGGTTCTATATATAAGCTTTAAATTTGGATAGGAGTATGGACGTATAGTCCATTTTATAAACTTCTATTTGGAATTGTCTTAGTAACATTTAATGCATTTTTCTTATTTTGCTCTTATTCATTTTTTTTTTCATTTGTCATACTCTTTCTTATTACATTTCCCACACACTCGCTTTCATTCTTTTTCTCATTTATTGTAAGGGTATATTTAAAAACAAAATTATATTTTTAACATATTTATTACTTTTAACTAATTTTAGCTAATTATTTATTATCCATGAATTAGTTATTTGAAGCTTATAATAATAACTAGAGGGAATATTATTTTTTGATACTTTCACCACCTTAATCTTATTTATAGTGCATTGGGTAGCCAAAACTATAACTAAAAGTCACGTGTTGCCATGTTGGATACAACAGAAAAAATAATAACAAAAATGCTAGGTGTACCAAAAAAACATTAGTTAGATGCATCATAAAATGAAAGGAGAATACTAGATGATATTAGAAAATAACATTAGGTTTTTTTTTTGGCCAAATATAACATTAGGATATTAAATGCTAGATTTTCCACCTAAAAACGAAATCAAATCAAATGTACACTTTTTATGCTCATATTTTGAATCGTTTGGGTGTGTAATTAATTTGTAAGTATACTAAATCTAACTTTTTTAATGTATACTAAAGTTTATTCTTTGAGATTTGAATTGACCTCATTGAGAAGATGCGGGCGTTTGATTTGAAATTCTAAACTTTATATATAAAAATATTTTATTTAAAGAAAGAGTAATTTTTGTATTCTTTAAGGTCAGCACAACCTTAAAATATACATTTAACTTTTTAACTTTATACAATATTTTAATTTATTTTCTTAACTTTAAAAAGCATATTTTTTAATTTTTAACCCTAAAATCATTAAATTTAAATGATATTTTTAGTAATAATCATGGTTGTTTAATATATTAACATTTGAGAATATTTTATTAATATTTAAGATCTTAATTTCTTTTTTTTTTAACACTTTTATAGTTAAATGACTAAAATTATAGTTTCTAAAGTTAAGAAGTTAAATTAAAATCATGTATAAAATTAAAGGAGTAAATATATATTTTAGATTAAAGATGGTCTTAATTAATGAAAGGTAAATATTTTTTTTAACAAATAACAAAGGCTTTCTTCTGCAAATACTGATTCGGTTGGTCGTTGCGACAAACTTTAGATTAGATTCAGGGAAGATATTTTAGATTTAAATATTTATATAATATAAATTGATATTATTAAAAAAAATTTATTGAAGATCTAATCAGTTAATACAGAGTAATAATCTACTCCTGTAATCCTATTATAGGGTAGAGAAAAGACATTTTTTTAATCCTATTTATAGGGTACTGAGAGAAATTTTTTATATGGATATATAATTTTAACCTTTATTTACATGAGGTATAATGTAGATTAATAGGAATAAAATTAGAAAGTTATTAATTTTAAATGAGAATTAATAAGTTTAAAATTTTTTTTAATTTGTGTGAAACATACTGAAAATATCTTATAAAAAAAACAGAGGAGTCGTACTTTTCTTTCCGTTGTATTAAAAAAAAAAACAGTTATTGTCTAGTACTGTGCAAGTTTTACTCCAAGCTGAACGACAGCTGTCAGCTCAAGATTCCGAGCCGACTCCACTAGAGAAATTGAAGCCGGCTTCGTGGGCCCCCAAATAACTGCACGTATAATATAAGTACTCAAAGATATCAAATAGCTTATCATACATACGCAAACCTATCAACGATATGTCACTTGGCTTATCATCTCGCCAATCTGCTGTATCCTATATAAAAAACACATCTGCAAGTTCAAATGTCCTGTAAATATTTCTAGAGAGAGTTTTTCTGAGGAGTGAGAAGGCGAGTATAATAGTCCATTCAGGAGAGAGAAATTCAGGAGATAGAAAGCTCGCCCCCTCTGCTCTGTTCTGGTGCGTGTGTTTCTGGCTTTGAAGGTGAGAGACGTGAGAACTTCCTCAGGAATCACTCTTAATTTCCGAATCTGTTGCTTTAGAGTCGACAGACTTTTCCATGTGATTTTATTTTGTTTTCTCCATTCTTTCTATTTTCTCTCTCTTTTTGAAGCTTTTTCCTCTCTTGCATCCTGATTCCTATATAGATAAAGCTACTTTCTTGTCCTCTTTGATCGTCCGCGACAGAGTCAACTCGTTTTGCACTTTTCCTTGCTTGCCTGATTTTTAGATAAATTTGCAATTCTGGTAGTTTTCTTTCTTAAATGCTACGCTGGGTCTAGTTTAGTTAATGATTTCATTCATGTTTTGGATTCGAATTGTTAATCGTTTCATCTGATTTGTAACGCTGCTCGATTTCTCTAACTTGTTTTTTCATGTGAGATTTGCAGATCTAGTTTGCTTTTGCTCATCCCTGCATCTTTCCTTCTAATCGAACCTGGGCCGGCTACGATGTCGTCTCTCAGTAGAGAATTGGTGTTCTTGATTTTACAGTTTCTGGAAGAGGAAAAGTTCAAAGAGACTGTTCACAAGTGGGGCTTATGCCATTTAAGTTTGTTATTTATGATCATTTTTAATATTTATTTATAAATACTACATTTACCACTTCTTTTTTCTCCTTTCTTGTAATAATAGGCTTGAACAAGAGTCTGGGTTTTTCTTTAATATGAAATATTTTGAGGATGAAGTGCACAATGGCAATTGGGATGAGGTTGAAAGATATCTCTCT
>NW_021632956.1:0-44221 GCF_004799145.2 Neltuma alba
TCCTTTGACGCTTTGATGGTTGAGCATTAAAACATCATCTTCACTCGCATGTTGCTTAGGACTATCAGAACTGTGACTTTCAGGAGCATTATGCTTGTCATCATCTTTCAGTAAGCATTCTTCAACTATGGCATTGCTATTATCTTGCTCAGTTCCTGATTGGCAATGGCCCGCTTGGGAGACATCCACTTCAGTTTTGGCAGAAGAATCTTTAATAGCATCTGATGACACTCCAGAGGGATCATCAATGGCAGATGATGCTGCCTTAAACTTTTCGACACCAGATTTGCATTGCTGCTCAAACATCATTTGGAGGCACCTTCCTTGTTCTTCAATCCGCAACTGCAAATTCCTTTGAATCTAACAAAAGGAGGAAAGGGGCAAGAGGCATCAGACCATGAAAAAGGACACATCCAACATAAGGAAAATGGGTGTTAAGCTTCAAAACTGTTCACTTCCCCAATTAAAACCTAGATCCCTATAACACTGAATATGAATTTCAATAGTCACGGCAATTCGACAAAGAATTTGAAACACACATTTCTAGGTTTTGAATGTAGTTTACTTGAAGAAATCAGAAAATCTGAAGAACAAATTTCATACCTCTAGTTGTTCATGCAGGCGCTTCTGAACCTCCATCTGGAGTCTCAAAGCTTCAGTGAGCTCAATACCACTGCCAGCAATGCACAAGACCACAAGTAAAGTGAGCATAACAATTATCATATGTATACATGTATGAGTTATTTTCCTCATCCATGCATGTTCAGCCATCAGACGATCACCTTTACCATGCTTGTGTGAGCAATGTCAAATTAGAGAAAGACATTATGTCTGGGAATTTTCATTGATCAATAGAATCGATGAAAAGGTTACTTAATAGCTGAAAATAGTTTACTTACGTTTTCAAGTCTAGAGATGTCATCTCTTCCACTGGAGTTAACTTTTTCTCAGAGGATCCTGCCAACAGTAGTTAACAAACCCTAACTTAACTGACTACCAAGAGAAGCAGCATCACTTTACATTCATACATCATATGCATAACTTGAACAATTAAAGAGTTGACAAAAAACAGCAGTAAATGACACGGTCATTTTTTAGTTTCCAGAACATGTACGCATGCCACTAGAAAAGGAAGGATGATTTGAATGGGGAGAGGACTCCTTAATTTGCAGTTCTTTTCTATTTCATATCACATAAACTAATACCCAGCACAGGTATAGGCATATGGATTTATGTGCTCAAATTGTTCCATTTTACTTTGCTTTGCTTTAATCATTTCAGATATAGAGAAAGCGAAAATGGCCATTGCAACAAGCCAAAGCATTTAATTTATTAAAGTGCATTGTTGCTTTTTAGAATGAATGTACTAATAAACAACTTTATCCTATTTTGTACATTCCCACAGTAAAATTTTTATTTGATCTAAATGCTCTAGCACCTGTACAGCCAATATCTTCAGAAAAGCTCTCATATCCCCATACCATACTGTATGCAACAGTCCTATATTAATCTGTGCAGCATAGCTTCTGATGCATTTTGATAAATTATATTTAGCAACTCCATGACTAAATTATGCACTGTACAGGAAAGAATCCCTGATAACCCAATGAAAGATCATTTAAAACCAAGTCTGACATCATGTACACAAGAAAAAGCAGTAAATTGCTGCAGCAGCAGCAGCAGCAGTAAAAGCAATCAATCCGCATACAATATATAAATAATATCCTCATACATGTAGGTCAATTCACTACAATGCATATCTTATTTACCTTCAGATGAATCCGGTCTATATCTAGCTGTCCTATATTTCTGCATTTCATGTCAAGATCTGCCTCAGTAAAAGTAGATGCTGGCAAATAAACCTACACAGTTAAAGTAAAGAAAACATACCTGCAAGTGGCTTTTAACATGATATATTGTTAAGCCTTCAACTTTCATAAGCTTCAGCACACCCTTAGGGGTTGCTCCTGTGAGATACAGAAAGCAAGCCATTAAAAAATTCTTAGGGCAGAAGTTTCATAACTAACCCAAGGACAGGGACTTAGTAAAAGGGAGAAAGAACATACTTTCACTCCCACCAAGTTGGCTGACAGCCTCCACAAAGGCCTCATGAAGCTCTGGTGTCCAACGCATTCGTGGCTTGGCAGAAGCAGAATTTGCTGAGGAAGAGGGTGGAGCACTAGCATGTTTTTCGCCCAACGAAGCTGAAAGTTGCTGGCGACCTTGAGACTGCTGCCCTGGCAATTGTGAAGATGATTTTGAATTCTGGCATGACACCTAAAGCAACAAAATATGCATTCCTCTAAGAAAACTAATAATCATAATAAAAAACTTAGCAATCTGACATTGCTTTGAGTTATGGGAAACTTCACCTTTGGTTCAGGATCATGAATGCTGGGGTCAACAAGAATGTCGTTCCAGTTAGAAGCCAATGCATCATCATCATTGATCAGTTGATCAGCCCACTCCTGCCAGTCATTTCTTTTACCATACTCATCAGGTGCCATCATATTGCAGGCACTGCCTTCTACTTGACTATCCTTAATGGAAGTATGTACAGGAAAATCAAGAATGTTTGGGAAGGAATCTAAAGCCCACGACCCATTACTTTCTTTGGAATAACAAGTTGATGTTGTAGAAGGCAGTGGTCCGGTACTTGAAGAATATGTCAATGGCAGTGATGCCATGTTACTCGAAGACTGTGAAATAAAATGCGAATTTCTTGAGTGTTTTCCATGAGGTGAAAGGGATGAGTGATGAAGATCAGTAGAATATCCAGGGGATGATGAAAACATGTGCCCAACTGCTCCGCTGGAATTTAAATGACTTGAGTGAGCGACAGGTCTTTCCGAGTGCTCTTTTTCCACAAAAACCTGCTGAGAATCAGGTAACTTGGAATATGTCTCTTCTATGGGTGTTGGGTGGACAGGCAGAGACGAAGACAGTGCTCCAGACATTCCCATGCTACTGAGTTGCTTTGCACTTGATCTTTCAATGGAAAAAGCAGGGCGTGCTTCCATTATTTTTCTATATAGTTGAAAGAAAAGATGAAATATCAGTTACTCAAACAACTAATAGACATTTTGACTTCTAATTCCCTGTGGTGGCAATACTCACCAAAAAATGCTACACAAATTGTTTTTTCTTCTCAAAGACCCCATCAAACAAGTTGTCATCAATCTTCACGTGAAAGGCTTCTTCAGCATAAGAAAAATTAGCAAAAGAAAACAACTGAGTTGCAATAATATAGTTTATGAAGACTATAAAACCCCGTGGTAAAGTAGGACAAATAAAAAGCATGCCCAATCCTTAAGAGCTCGAGAAATTAAGAATTAGAGCAGGGACAACAAATACAACGTCAACATCTTGAACCAAGGTCGCTATTGATCACACATCTCAGTCAAACATTAAGAAAATATTCTTTTCTGTTTCAGTTCTATTGGTGTATTAAAAGATACCAAACATCAGAACTAGGTGACAAACCTTTGCATGACTGTAACCAATTGCTTCTTGTATCATCACTAGGAGATAAAACTACCCTAATAGGGGGTAACAGTATCATATTGCTGTTACCCTGTCGGTTCCAAGTACACATCAATAACTATTCATCTGAATGACTTGAGAAAGTTCAAGCCGGAATCCACAAAAGATGTTGCCTAAGGTCACTAAGATACGAGCATTTAATTGCCAAGCAAACCCATATGACTGTTGATACCGTTTACTGCAGCCAGAGATAAGAAGATTAACTCGACAAGTATTAATAGGCTTACGATCCAAAGCATTCGAGTAACAGTGATATTCAGCAGCAGAGATGCATAAAAGTAGGAGAGTTGCATACAACCCCTAACAAATCATCGGTTCTCTCCGAAGAAAATGGTAAATATCATTTTAACTTGCAAAAATCATTATTTAACCAACAAAGAATAGTAAAATACTAAAAGAAATGTTTTCGATACTCTTCTTTTACCCAATTTCAGCTTTTTCCCCAACGCTCTCGTGTACTTTCAGGGAATACTTAAAATCAAGAAGCAGCATACAGGCATCAACGAAACCACTCATGTTTTAACTGCCTCAATTTCCAACGTTAGACAAAAGAGTCATTTACAGAAGTAGCTAGGGATCGTCCCAATAAATGGAAATTAATGCATAAGCAGATGATCAAATATTTCTCATCTTTTAATAATTATAAGGTGCCGATTAAAAGCACTCGATACTCAATAATCAAACCGTCACACGACGTGCATGGCCAGAGGCCTATACAAGGCATGCAGACAGATATCATATTGGAAATGATGTACGCGCAAACAATAAATCATATTACCAGAATTCCTACAGATAAAATAAATCAACAAGCACTCAATGAGTAAAAGAATCCGAACACGATTTGGACCCAATACACACTGAAAGACGTGAATTCATCAATTCAAAGCAAAGCTCCACAAGGGTAATTGGCAAATAACAGAGAAGATGTCCTCAACTTCTGAACGAGGGAAGTAGTGTGCCCCGAAACTAGGAAAACGAAATCCTTACCCCAGAAGTTCACAGGAAGCTCGGGAAATTCGAGCAGAAAGGTGGAGAATTGAATCAAGACCACGAGTTTGGAGAGGGAAGGTTGGGCTAATTCTGCAGACACAGGCGGGTGTGGTTTTAGATTCCGTCACCGGCGAGACAAAGAAGCGAACGGTGACGAGTGCGTTATCTTTGCCCTTTGGGGCCTATGATAGGGAAGGAAAAGTAGCTAGGGAACGCGCCACCTAAGCGCGTGGATAGTCCGTCTATTACGTGGAGGGGGAGATTGGTGCATCCTATGTTCGCCTAAAAGATGTTTCTGATTGGCGCAACAGTGAAAATATCAAATGGGCTGCACGTGCGCCTCTGGTTTTCACCGTTGAGGAGGGGCCTTTCTTTTTGTATACCCTTAAATATAAGAACTATCCAATTATCTTCTAGTTTAATAACATTAAAACTTGTTTTTTTTTTATAAGTAAAAGGTCATGAACTCCATTTTACATCTCATGAACTCCATTTTACGTCTTACTTAATTTTATTTATTATATTTAAATTTTTGTAAATTAACTTAACTAACTTATAAACTACTACCTCCGTCATATAAGACCTTATTTGACTTTTATTTTTATCCTAAGTATAAGACCCCAATCCACTTTGTCTCTCATATTTATATATATTTTTTATAATATCGTCCTTCTAATAATGATAGTTCTAACCAATATATTTGATTAACAAAGACATTTTAGGAAAGATAACATCTATTTATTACAAATAACTAACTTAACTTTTTTTCTTAATGTCCTCAAATTAGTCAATTAGCTCTTATAATTAGGATCGGAGGTAGTATTATATATTATATATAATTTAATATTGTACATGATTTTTTAAGAAAATTGTATCACATATGTTATAATTAAATAATTTATTTAACTTTTTCACCCTAATTAAATTTGATAATTAGTTTTCACCTTAACAGAGAGATTTTTTAAAAAAAATAATGAATGCTAGTTCTTTCTGGTCTTATATTAGAAACTTTATATAAGTTACTAGAGCTATTTAGAATTAGTTTTTTTTTTTAACAATACCAAAATAGACCCTCAATAAAAAAATTTAATTAAAGGAGTTTGGTTAATTAGTTATTAAATCTTATGGTCAGTTAAGGATATTAAAAAAATCAATATTTTAAACAAAAATATATTATATTATGAAATATGTTACTGGACGAAGTAACAAATTGGCCTTTATTTTATTTCAAAGGCCACTATATTTTTATAAAAGCCATCTAATTTTAGAAGCGTCCCAGAAAAAGAAACATGGCTTGAAGAAAAAAATATTTTTATGAAAAATGAAAAATATAATATATAATGATTAGATATTAATGAATTAATTGCTTTTATATTTAGCTAGCTATAGAAAATTTCAAATTTTTAGTGCAAAGCAGCATCTAATTGTTTTCAAATCAATCGAAACAAAGTTTTTTTTACATATTTATTTCATATATCGTAAAATTATTTTTAAAATTATGATTTGATTTTTATTTAAATAACCCTTCTAACTAATATGACACTTGCATAGCTCCTAGAAAACACATTTATAATATTTAAAATTGTCATATCATTGTCACAAATAATACACCAACATTATACACTTTAAAAAAAAATTTTTGTTCTTATCTAAATTATTATAAGCAAACTAATCACGCAAGCTCCAGTAAAACATGGTCATGCCTTGAAGGATGCTATGGAATGCGTTGTCTGGCTTTTCATTCAGTTAGCTTATTAATTAATTTAATGCATATATAAGTATTTCAATTTGTTTAATTTATAGGCCAAAGTAATTTATTAAAGATACACTAATTCCGTTCCATTTTCTTATTTTAATTAATTCCTTTACAACCACTCTCAGATCCAAACCGTTATCAAATTTAAAACACGTTTGTTTTCATGGTTGAAAACCACATTCAACGCCAAATCAAACACCATAAATGTTACTACCTCCAATCTTTAATATAAGACCTCATTTAACTTTTATTTTAGTTTTCAATATAAAGCCCCATTCTATTTTATCTTTTATATTCATGTATTTTTTCAAAGTAAACATTTAATTAGTAAGGATATTTAAAAAAAACAACACCTATTTATTACAAATAACTAATTTAACTTTTTTTTAATATCCTCAAATTAATCAATCAACTCTTATAATTAGAACCCGAGGTAATATTACTTTACACGCCGCATGAGTCAACATCAACAACAGATCAAATGGCAGATCAAATTTATTATCTTCGAAATTAAAATTCCGGCATTCGTTTTATTTTGGGCTTAGGCATCGTTTTCTGCTAAAAAAAAAAACAACAAGAAGAAGAAAACACAAACACGGTTATTCCAACATTCCTTTCTGAAAAACAGCGAAAGAAAGTGAAGAAAAAACGGATCTCATATCATGAATTCCAAGTCTTTTTGATCCGTTTAGTTGATACAAGCCTTCGTTTCAAGGACTGACAGATGAAGATATAAAGCATTAAATGTAAGAACTCTAGTGAGTCCTTTGCTTTCTTCCCACGAAGAAAGAAAACAGCTTTCCGGGTTTACATAAAATTCCATCAACAGTAAGAAACGATCGATGATGACGATGGAATTTACAGAGCAAGAAATAGCATCAAACTATAGAACAAGCTATACATCATTTGGGAAGGGAGAAAGAAAGAGTCTTTTGAACGAAGCGATATTATCAGTAATAATTTTCTTCGTTTAAAGTACCATCATCGAAGTTAAGACAATAACTGTGATGATCATAACTGTACTGTGGGTGTGGGCTTCTTCTTTGCCACCCCAAAGCTTTATTCCATCGACCCTTCAACTTACACACCATCTGTCTCAGAAAGCTTGATCCTGGACAACAGCTAAGTGAGGCCCTTCTTAGAACACTACCAAGTGTCACCGACGACGAGCTAGCCACCACCTTCTTCTGAAACCTGGAAAACCTTGACACTTCCATTGTTTTGAGATCTGAGAGCTATCTATCTATCTATCTATGTAGAGACTAGAGAACTGGAGGATTTAGTATCGGTACAGAAAGTGCAGAATCATCATAAGGGGCAAGACCAGAGGAAAGAGTGAAAGTGAAGATTTCAAGCGTCTGTCCACTATAAAGAGCAGGCAAGGAAATTTCTTTCCGATGTCACTTTCTGATTTGTGGAAGACAAGAAACATTATCATGAATAGTTTCATGATACTAAGGATAGTGCATTCCACGCCACCATTGATGACCCCACCATGGAGCGTATAGAAATTAGTGATGTAACATCATTAGTTCACTGTTTTTTTTTTTCTATTCTTGCATGGTATAGTCAAGTGGCGTCTAAAACTATTTGTGCCCAGGCCACTTCATTTGATTAACTTATTATTCCCACCACTAAGAATTCAAACTGGGAATGATACTATACGTAATCACATCGCATATATAATCGTCTTTACTACTAGGCCAAACGCTTGAGATTTTCATGAGCCCTTTTTGGAAGTCTAAAGTTTCGTCTTTCATTTTTGTGATTGTCTTGTCTTTATAACTCTAAAATTTAGGGAACTTTCCATGATGCTTCGACGACGACGGAGTACTAGAATGAGGTCGTCTCCGACACAAAAGTGACACGCGGGCAATCCGTACCTGAAAGTAGAGAAAGCGACCAGTTTCAGTGAATTAACTTGCTACTAGCTTTTCTGCCTGGAAAGTTCATGGCAAGCAAGATACGTGTAAGACGAAGACACCAAATGGATTTAAAGTCACAATAAAAGGGCCGATCTTGTCATGCTTAGACCCACCGAAAGGTACATAAGAAGAAGGATTTGGGAACAATTTATTACAAAAATTTATCCATGCCGGAGAAAATCTTAAAAGAAAAAGGGATTATTGTAGGATCACGCTACTTCCGTGGATACGTATTCGCCAAATATACCTCAACGAATGGGAAAGGAGGGGGGGTGTTAAAGTGGATTGATGAGTCAACTGCGACATGTGTATATATGACTCGGATCTTTGAAACACAAGTCACAGCGGAGTGAGATAAAGCTACACAGAGAAATGTTAAACAGAATTGTTGGTTGAGGTGGACGAGGGATATTGGTTAAGATGGGGACGTAGTGGAACGGCAGGTTTGCCAGGTGGTTAAAGGAGGAGACGCCACATTTGCCAGCGTTACAAGTAAAAGTCGAAGATGTTTACATCATACATTAAAACCAACATGGCCAACTCAGAGGATGAACAAAGAGATAGACTTCTCTCGAGTGGCGCTAAATGGGGTTATGTACTTATGTTGTTGCTGGTTATTAGTTGCGGCCATCGGAGTTGCTGCTAGATTATGATTCCAGTTGTTATTTCAGCCGCAGATAAGGGCATTCAATTTTCTAGACAAGGCTGTGTGGCTACCGGCCAGAGCTGTCAGCTGAGATGTTACTCGATCTTCCATAAAAGCCGAAAGGTGCTCCATCACTAAATGCTTTCGTTCCCAAATCCCAACAGCCCACATCAGAAAACATGCCAAACTAATAATTAATAAAAAAAATAGATACCTGCAAAATAATTTTCCTTTTTCGAAATAGCACAACATATACCCACATTTGCCCCCTCAAAAGGTACTACCTTGGTCATTAATTTGTTCAAAAATATGGGGGGTAAAAAGACCTCAATATATATTTAAATTGTAAAATGACCATTAAAAAGATGGATTTTAAAATGTAATTAAGATCGTAATAATAGACTTTTTTGTTTTTGACAAAATGCCGTATAATAGACATTGAGAAGAATATATTTAAGAAAATAAAAAGACAACATCGAATGTTTACATTTCCTAATTCGCTGTTGAATGTGTGGCTTACTTTTTTCCTCTCAAATGCTGGACCACAAAATTGTATTCCAAATTTCACCCACATTGCAATCTGTTGCCCAACTGACATAAAAAACCCCATAAAATTCTTAAGATCAAATCGGAAAAAAAGTTTTTTCTTATGTTCGATAGACGACGGTTGAACATCATACATGAGCCCTAATGCCTTAGTTTTCAATTATATAAAAGTAACCGAGTTCAAAGAAATCATTTGGGTCATCTAAAACAAACAAATAAATGGCAGCCGCTCCCCTCGTAAAACGGTCAATCCGCCATAAAGCCTCGATCGACATGCACCAAAAAAATCAAATAAATCCATGCATTCAAACTCGTCCAAGCAGGCCGCAAGGTTAAACTGTGGAAAGGCGACAAGATCGCAACAATAAAAACAACTCCTCAGCTGCCAATTAATTTCTTACCAACGATTGACGTAACAAAGGAAAACCAACTAAATTACTTTCCGTAGAACTTTGAATGTAAACAAAACCTCGCAAATGACTTCAAAATCCTACAAGAAAATACAATCTGTCATATTACTTCCATAATTCAAACAATTGCATTTGCAGCACTTGCAATTCTTGGCCAGAGATCAGCACACTCCTTGCCAATCGGACCGGTAATGGCCGAACCTACATTAACAATTAGATTAATCAGTCGAAATCAACATAAACACCAGATAAAAGATGCGAGCCATTGACATCATCGGCACACTAAAATCTATCCTCATAAAATTGTTGTGTGTGTGTGTGAAAGAAAAGCCGCATTGATCATAATAATCGAGAATTCAACTTCAACAAGAAATTACCTTTCATTTCACCCTTGGGATTAACAATGACACCGGCATTATCTGCATAAAGCAAAACTAGAAGTCACCAGTTGTTCCCTAACATGAGAGCAAAAAATTGTAATCCAGGTCAAACATAAGGAACGATAATGGGTCGAGATACACACACACACACGACAAGCATTAGGACTTCCCATACACATCCATGGTTTACTTCAACTCCCACTTCCCCGCCACACAGAGAAGAAAGGGCCTGTGTAATCGACTTGACAACTACTTCCCATTTTCTTACTTACAACTTGAAACATCTAATTAAACTGTCCCATTTCAGCATAAAAACAGACATTAAAGGATCGAAATTAGCCATAGCAGGAGATCAAGGGAGGAGTAAAACGACATGTACCAGGAGACAGGTAACACAATGCAAGAAATAAACATCATGCTGTTTAAAACTGGCATTTTCTTTGCTATATGCTTCTAATTGTGGATGACCAACTAGTGGAGTGGCCACTTGGTATTACTAGAAGCAACCAAAAAAAAAAAAAAAGCAAAGAGACGAAATTATTCACCCTCAAAAAGGCATGTCCGGTCCAGTAATGTCGAGATAAATTAGATTAGACCTGATCATCGTTCAGCAAAGAAAACTGAAACAGAAATTTCTAAACCGCAACATACAATCGGCAATGTGTATGACCGAAAACCCAAAATCGGTGCTCTGAGAAATAACATTTATACAAACAAACGAAAGATGTCTTAAACAGGTAACATTTTTCTTCTTTTATACATACATTTGACTATTGTCACTTTGTCAGTTCGTTATTGTCTCATTGACATCACCACTTAAAATCCTAGGAACACTTCCCCAAATCTATTCCACCGGGACGATAAGCAAGCAAGATACAGTATGTATTCACAAGCTAATTAAACTGACAACAGTCTGCTAATTAAATTAAATATAACGACATGAAAATCACACAGTCTACACAAACACATGGACAGACAACAAAGCATAACGGAACATCATACATGGAATGAAAAACATGTAAACAGCGACAGGATGGAAGATGCTCTTCCCAGTAATTAAGAAAGAGAATGACCTTCGAAGTACATATAGACGCCATCCTTTCTGCGCCATGGTTTGCGCTGGCGAACAATGACAGCAGGCAAGACCTTCTTTCTGAGATCAGGTTTTCCCTTCTTGACGGTGGCCATGACCATGTCCCCCACGCAAGCAGAAGGCAAACGGTTGAGGCGACCCTTGATCCCCTTCACTGAAATGATGTACAGGTTCTTGGCTCCGGTATTGTCAGCGCAGTTCACAGTCGCCGCCACTGGCAGACCCAGTGACATCCGGAACTTGTTCCCGGCCGATCCACCGCGACCTGGTCAAAACAAACGAACCGTCAGCATAAAAAAATCACCAATCTCTGAACCCAGAATCTAAGCTAGACGACACAATCAGCAATACCTCTCTTCGACATTGTTCTTCGCCGAAGCTCTCACCCACTCCCACCAATAGGAAAGAATGAGTTTATATGAGCAATCTGACGGCTCCGTCTTCGCGTTCGCGGCGATGACTAGGGTTTAGGGGTAATATGGATCTGGGCTCACAAAATCAATGATAGTAGGTCCAAATTTTTAAATCTAGCCCAGTATCATCAGGACTTATTCGGGTCGGTTTTAAAATAATTTGACAAAAATACCCCCTTTTTCTTTTTCCTGCGCTATGATGCCCACCCCACTATCCTTCGGGAAGTCGCTCGGAGAATGCTGGCCGGCAGTTCCTTTCTCCCTCATCACCTGGTCATCCCTCCGGTGACCACCGTGCGTGACGGTAGCTTCCGTCCTTCCAAACGAAAACCAACCCGATTCTACTCTAACAGGATCCGGCCCGTGATGTCGCTCAACCAAACCCCTCAACCTTCAAATTCAAATTCGTCCATTATCAATTCACTCACGAAGCTCCTGTGGGGCCAATCTCTCCCACCAGGTCTCCTCATCGCCACCGTCCGTACGTCTTGGAACTCCACGTGGCGGGTCATGATGTCCCAGCTGGCTCCTTCTGATCCCTCCGGTGGCTATTCAAGACCCGCTTCGAAGTTCCGAGCCTCCCGTCTCTCCGTCTCAAGCCCAACCCGCCTCCACCTCTATGTGGGACTGCCCTGCCCCTGGGCCCACCGAACCCTCATAGTCCGAGCCTTGAAGGGCTTGGAGGAGGCGGTGCCAGTCTCTGTTGCTTCCCCAGGAGTGGACGGATCATGGGAATTCAAATATTTCCGTGATGGGGAAAAGGATAAGCTTAATCCTACTCTGGATAAGGCGAATGGGTGCAAGACGTTGAAGGAAGTTTATAGGCTGAGAAGCGGTGGGTATGATGGAAGATCCACCGTGCCAATGTTATGGGATGGTGATAAAATGGACGTTTTATGCAATGAGAGCTATGATATTATTGAGCTATTCAATTCGGAGTTAAACGAGGTGGCTAGCAATCCAACTTTGGATCTTTCGCCCCCTGAATTGAGGGGAAAGATTCAGGAATGGTACCAGATAATATATCCAAATGTGAATAATGGGGTGTATAGGTAATGTAATGCTGAGAGGGCAATTAGTAAAATAGTGGTTTAGCTTGGTTGATCAAATTGATATGTTGGTCATTGCATTTGCAGGTGTGGGTTTGCGCAGAGCCAGGAATCATATGACAAAGCAGTGAATGAGTTGTTCAAGACGCTGGACGTGTTGGAAAAGCACTTGGGTGGTTCGCGATACTTGTGTGGAGACGCGCTCACCCTTGTGGATGTATGCCTTTTTACTACTCTAATTCGGTTTGATCTTGTGTATAACGGGATTTTCAAGTGCACCAAGAGGAAGCTCATTGAGTATCCCAACCTGCACGCCTACATGCGTGACATTTATCAGGTACGTAATGAAAACCCGGTTTCTCCGTTTTCTGTCAAACCTTCATCTACTCAGATTTTTAATGAATGTTGGTGACACCCCCAGATACCGAAGGTGGCAGAAACCTGCAATTTCACTGAAACAATGGATGGTTATTACAAAATGCTTTTCCCACTCAATCCAGGGAGCATCAGACCAATTATGCCTTCGGGTTATGATCCAGAAGTTCTTTGCAGTCCTCATGGCAGAGAATCAATGTCATCGGCTACGCCGGCTTTTGTCAGATAAAAACCAAACAAGAATAGCGTAATCTATGGCTTCAAGTTAACTGTATAGCACGCTTTTACCTAATGCTATGCGCTTGCGCTTATTGTCTGTTTGCCCAACTCTGGTTACTCAAGTTTGCTCTCCGCTAGTCCCTACACAACCCTTGCATAAAAAATGACATGCATCAACCAAAAAACATTGAGTCTTAGAATTGCGTCGATAGAGGCAGCGTTCCTCAACTGTTTCACCCCCTCGGAAATAATAGATTTGCTTAACATGTGCATGATCATTTCTTTTCAACTTAACTACAGAAATGGCCAAAGGGCTTTCTGAGGTCTGCCATGCATTAGGCGCAACATCGAATAACAGTTTACAGAACAATCCTCTACTGAGAAACCAGCCCCCTGCTGCTGGATGGTCCGGTAACAAAACAACGACACACTGTTCTTGAAAGCAACGATAGACTCTTAAAAAACATTGTACACTGCAACTGTTGCCCAACCTCCAACGTCAAAAGAGAAACAAGCCCGATTCATTAGATCGAGTCTGTTCCTATTCGCGGTGGGCAAGAGTGAGACGTCGATATTAGTTTTTGGGGCACAGCTATCATCATGCAACAGAAGCAGATCTATTGGACCCTGCAACATGAAAATGGCAAAAAAGAATTACTAGCATCATACTTGCAGGAAGTCATGAAAGCGAACATCACAATCATTAGGAGCATCCATGGGCTTATCAATTACTAGTGAGTACCACAAGCATCGAGACCAACTAATGGGGCAAACGTATTCATAGTAGAAAAGCATAATTAATTCTTCCATCCACATTCATGGTCTTGTCTCATAAAGCGAGTAGCAATATACGTAGTCCTGTAAAGATTGGCATGTTTTCATCTTGGGATTGCAGCTAAACCAATTCAATCCACATACATCAAGGCCATCCTCTGAATCCTGAATGTAGTTTAGCTTGGTCAATATTTGCAAAGCTTATGTGATATTGTCTAGAACGCTTTCAGGAAATAAAGTCTAGAAGCAAAGCTAAGCTCGTGAAGGAGAAAATAAAGTTAGAAGTTAACGTGAAATTGTAATTGACAATTTCCTTGAAAGGGGCCAGTAATGCTACGTTAAAAAAAAAAAATTTTGGGGGGTGGGGTGCTTACTAGTTGATCGCTTCATCTTCCTGCAGAACTTGCTGCCACATCTGCAAGAGAATGGCTTAACAGGACCCTCATTGTCATCAAAGTCAATGCCATAATCCTGCAGACACACCAAGTCCATCTCATTATTAAGAACGGACTATTAACCAGGATCAATTAGAAAATAGGAAGAGTTGCATAAATTGATCAACCACAAAACTGCTAAGTAGCAACATTGCCTGCAAATGAAGTTGAGGAACCAAACGAAAATTTCCATGAAAAGTAGCCACACGTGTATTCAAGCCTAAAACTTTATTTCAATCATGATTTATTCAATAATCCCTCCGTCCCTATTTATAAGCAACAACTACTATACCTTTCTTGTCCCTTAATATAAGCAACATTTACAAGTTGTCTTAAATTTTTGTAGCAGATTTCCTATTTTGCTTAAATTTTTGTAGCAGATTTCTCATTTTGCCCCCATTAATTACTTATTTTAATACCCGATATATTTATTATCTCATTTCCCAAACCATTATCTCTCTCCATCTACATTTTCTCTCTTTTATAATTCTCTTTATCATAATTTTCTTATTCTCTTTTTTATGCTCTCTCTCTTTCATAAATGAGGATATTTTAAAAAAGAACTTCCAATTTCTACTTATTTATTGTCTTTAACTTACTTTTTATCTATGTGATAAAGTCCAAGATTGCTTTTAAAAAGGACGGAGAGCGTATTATCTCAACCGCATCACCTGTTGCCATTCACGCTCTACTTGACACTAGAGAGAAGAGACGTAACAGAACCACATAAAATTGAAGCAATCCACATGGCCAAGGGAAACTCACCAAACACCACACCATAAAACCAAAACTACTTACCCAAGTAAGCTCTTCCAGTGCAGCTACTTTTCTGGATGTGAAGAAAGCAAGCTGCACAATTGACAGAAAAAAAAGGAAAGAAAAAAAAAAGCATCACCAGGCAAAATGATCTATAGATTGTCATACCAACAGAGCTGACACAGATGAAGAATCCAGGGTTTAATTTCTTACATGAAAGTAGTGATGATCCGAGGTTTCAACTTCAACTGGGATTTCGATCAGGTTTGCATCCAAACATCTGGGCAGATGAAATTAATTTATCACATAAAAAATGGGCCAAGGTTTGTGGAATCACTCTATCACAAGTTGATCATCACCTTAGGGCACAGAGAATGAAAGAACCTCAGTCTTCCCATGATGTTTAGGTAAATAATAATCTTTCTAATCCATTCATAACCAAACAACTTCTTTCTGAATTTTGTCCATCTTCAATAATCAAAAGATCAGTCTCCTTTCCTAAAAATATATAGTAGAAACTAGAAGCAACTAGTGTTATTTGTCTAAAACAATGTAAACCTTTTCATGACATTTTATGAGCCAGAAGGAAATTACCCTCTATCTTTGAATCATCCTATTCAGCATAGAATAATTAGTGAAAGAGAAGAATGAAACTATAAGAAAAGGCAAGCTAAAAGCACATAAATCACACCATCAGAAGAAAACTCTCACAAAAGGAACAGAAATATACGAATCCTTGCAAGCATTTAAAACTAGAATTTTAGTACCTGTGATTTATAAACCTAGCAATATTCCCATAAGATGCCGCGTCCAAGCAAAGAGCTTCTTTATCAGTTATAACCCCTGAATCCCAATCTGCATCTAATAGAACTGGATATGTGTATGTTCCATTTTGGGCACACTGCATGTTTCTCTCGTGCAACTCTTTGAGAGTTAATATTTCTCCCACAAATTCACACACAAATGCACCTTTTGGCAGCTCCTCTAAGGTACGAAGACCCCATCCTTTTCCTTCTGAAGTGAAAAACACCTAGAGTGCAAAAGATTGAGAGAAAAGATGTATAAGTTCATATGCATTTAAGAAAAACCGATCAATTAATGTCATGTCAAAGCAGAAGAAAATACATGTGTGGCAGCTAGAAGCACTATTCTGCAAAATAAAAAAAACAACAATTAAATCAGCACTTGTTTAAGATTACTTAAGCCCCCCACCTGCAATTGGAAAGTGATTCCTCGTTGGACAACCCTATTGCCGCATTGTTTCACACAGCCACATTTCACCCAACATTCTTTGATAAACTTTCTCTTTAAGTGTCCTTTGCATGGTTCTAAACAATCATCATTCTTTGCTCTTTCAAGAGGGCAGGTTCTACAATAGAACTGATGTTGTTGAGGGTTGCGGCTAATGGTAATACACTCTTCCAAGAACTTTTCCTTCAGTAGCCCTTCAGACGTGTATGCATATCCACCCTCAGTTTTATTTGCACAAACACAAGACGCTGGGGACAGAAGACAATCGCCCAAACAAGTTGAACAGTAATCCTCACACTTTATGTTTGAAAGACACCAGTTAACATAAGCATCTCTGAAACCAATGCTTTGGTGCAGATAGTGAAAAGGTGGAGGGAAATCATTAGTTATTTCATTCACCCATGGAATTCTAAGATTTTCTTCTCCTTTTGAAAGGTCTTCAGCACCATGAAGAGACCTTAGATCATCGGGAGTAAGCTGATGCTGTTGAACAACAACCAAACTACCTAAATGTGGAGATGTAGGATCCTCCAGCCCTTTTCCATCACCACACTCTGGAAAATCACTTCCGGCCTTATTGGTGACTGGTATAGCACCATTCATACCACTCAAAAGCGGGGGAGAAGTGGAAATGCGAGATGCAACCAGTGCAGAAGAAGACTGAATGTTGATTGATCCATTTGACGTGCCAGCATGCATTCCTAAATCTTCTGTATTGCCTCTGATATTCAGAGCATCACGTGCTTGCGATTCCTTCAATACAAGACTTGATGTCATCATTTCAGATCCCTCCTGTGAGTCATCATTTGAATCAGTTCTGAATTCCAACACGCAGTCACACATATCTCTCAACAGTTTCGTGATAGAAAAATTTGGGTCAGTGATATTATATGATTGCAGACATTTATCCTCCATCATTTTTAAAAGTTGATCTCGACTAGGCAAACGAAATTCTGATCTCCCAGGAGCTGAGCTGCAGCTCATAGTAATTTTTACCTCTCCTGATGTTGAGGAGGCTATCTCTATAGTAGAACATTCTTGGTTTGTTGCAACCTCATGGTTCGCTTCATCTGATGAATCCCGAATACCTTTGCCTCTACCATCATCTCCACATTTTGACATTAAAGAACCATTCCTGTCTTGTTTTCTAGTTGGATCATGCTGCATCGGAGGGTCTCTTCCACCAGGCAGTTCTTGTGAAGGAGAACAAATTCAAAACCAAACTTTTTAAAAAGCCATCATCATGAAGGTGATTGTAAGTTGACAACACAGCATCAAAGGAAAAAAATCATGGTGTGGAAGAAATTTATCAGTTCAATATTAAAAGCTAAAGACTACTAAGGTCCCCAACCAATTTCAATCCACAGGAAAATGCATAAGGAAGCCTACAATGGTCTCCAGTGACCACTACCATCACTCAAATGACGACCATCCGATCCAATTAGTGAAATCAAAGTGACTTATGCTGCCAGTTCAAAGAAGAAGAATAAGAAAAATAAAAGGTCCCGTCAACTAAAATGGTTAAATGGTTAAATAAATTTTGCAAATCAACTTATATCTTCTTTTAAGTGCTGAAGAATCAAGCCTCCCTCCCTTAAAGTGTATTCCGATCTGGTCTACACCCTTAACAAGTTCATTTAGCCGTGTTTCAGACTCTCAGTTAAATGGTTGCAGTCCCAATGAATGAACAACATGCATCACCAAATATGACAAAATTCACCAGACTAAGTAAAAACTACCTAAGGGAAGCCATGCTATCATAAGCAAATGGTTCCAGAAATCAAGAAAATTCACGCAAGGGAAAAATCAGTAAAATACCAGGAAGAATTGCTGCAATAGGAGCATCATAATCTACCAGTTCATCTATAGGCTCATCTTTGGGCTTGATTAATGCATAAGTATAGGGCAACTGGTCTTTCTGTAGCGGCACAATTCTCCGTTCAGCTGTAGGTTCTTTACATGGCACTGATGGAGATGCTCTTTCGGATCCAAATCTTCTTCCTCCAGGAGCAGCTTGAGGTGATAAAGGTTGCTTTCCCTTGTTAACAATGCTATCTCGCACCGGGGCAGGGCGAACTTCAGTCTCTGCACTTTTATTGGACTGAGGCGACATTGCCTTGTATTGAGGCTGCTGGTGGGAACATCTTTCAGGCACTTTATCATCTTCTACTTTAGGTATTTTAGATGGGGAGGCAGCTGAACTGGTTCCGCAAATACTCAGAGGTTGTGAAGCCTGATTCTCTTGGCCTCTTAAACGTAACCTCTTCAAAGGTCGCACTGATTCATCTTGCATCTGAGCTTCTTCATCCTCCATCTCTCCTTCCTGATTATTTGACAAGCCAGCACACATTTAAACAGCCATAGATGTTAGATCAAAAAAGTGATGCATAATGGCAAGTGTTACATAACACATACATCATTGTCCTGGTTTTTTTTCCTCTTTCCCTGCAACTATCAAACAATACCAAGCAGCATATTAGAGCATTGGAAGAGAAGAAAGAAACCAAAAAAAAAAAAAATTCAACAGATGATGTGGAATGTTCACCTCTTTTTCCTCCTGCTCAAATATAGCATCTGCAAGAGCTCTATAGTTCTCTTGTTCGATAAGTTCCCAGTTCTTATCATACAGTTTGAGAAGTTGCTTCAATACTGGTTTAACTTTAACTTCCTTAATGCCAAGAACAGTCATTGCACGATAGGCTGCAGTCACCCTAGGGTTGGGTGCCATTTTTTATCAGCAAGCAATTATCTCCGCTACAGGCTCTCAATTGAAAAATGTTTCACAAATGTGAACCCTAAAACAATTCGCAGCTTCCTGAAATGGGAAATCGATAATGGTTCTTCAGTATCTTGCTAGTGCAAAGAAAATTTTTCTGGAAAGTTTCAAACTTACAGCAGAATGCAGGAAAGCCATGCATGAATTTATCAATTTTTTGTAATCAGGCAAATCATAGTCAAGACAGATGCAACTAGTTAAGGCTAGACATCGCTATCAAGTGAACTTGGGGTATTGCGTCAGAATGTAACTGATGTGATATCACGTGTTCAAGTACGGAAGTCAGCGCAACAAGGCAGTGAAGCCTGCCTTACAATAGGCATGTATTTCTAGTCTCATCAGTTAACACGTTTCAGTTACTCTGTCTCAGTCCTTCTGCACCAAGTATAATTTCAGTTCTAGGTTTTAATTAAAATGAATTTAATAACAGGCATGTGCTGCTAGAGGTCTGGGAACTTTATAAGGAACCCATGTCAACTGCAAGTCAGCAAGCTATGTGTATCATTTGCTTGCTACGGCAATCGATACTGAGTTTCCCTTTCTGAGTTCAGTTCACAAGAATATTTCAACTCCAAAACATAGATTTATTCATAGAATCTTGGCATGAAGGGAATAACAGAGACTTCGCCAATTAGTAGAAAGTAAACCGCAAGGACAGCTGAAAACAGCCATACTTAGAAGCAAACGAGCACAGCCGTCCAGTATAGCTCAGGGTAGAGAACGTGAAAATATGTACGAACCGGAACATTGATTTTCCCGGCCAAGACATGAATATTGAATGCACCACCCAAACCCACGGGAAAAAGAAAAATCAAAGACTAGTTTTGAAACCCACAAGCGCCCTAACTCACTGAGTAAAAACTAAGAATCTTGAAAACCAGTGCCTTTCATCTATTGAAGAAATATAGGAAAGAGTGGCAAAAACGACAAACTAAAATTACTCAGTCTTCAAAAACTTGTTTGCTGCTCGGGGAGAATGAGAAAGTTAAATGTGGGGAAATGTGCGCAAAAATGGTCAACGAAACCTTTTGCAGGGCTAAGCGAGTGACGCTTCAGAAGCCAACTCTCTCCATAGGCGAGGCAAACTCCTGGGTGAGAAAAATTGACATCAGAATCAAAAGACCCCAGAAATGTAACATGCATTGCAGAAGTCTAGAAGTTTCTCTTTCTCAGAAAACAAATATGATCGCAGCGGGACGAGTGGGAGGGAAAATAGGGCAGAAGAAAATGATGAGTTTTTACCTCCACCTTGCCTCACTGTTTTGCCCCTTTTTTCGTTTTTCGCCTTTGCCCTTTTTGCATCGCCACTCTTTTTTACAGTGAACTAGTGAAGCGAAGTAAGGGCGAGTTCTACTGTAGATGAGCCCGAACCCCGAAGCGAGCGAACCCTCCGCTGGAATCGCCTGAGCGTGAGTTTAATAATACAAGACGCGAGTATTTTTAGGAGCACCAAACAAGCAGCAGGAGAACAAAGAAAGAGAGAAAATCATAAAATTTAAAATACATTTTTAAAAAATAAAAAAGAAATGCTTGACTTATGTGACTTTATTTTTATATTTTTATTTCAGGCTAAAATAGAGTCATGCTCGCTGGGCCCCCGGGGGGAACAGTTTAAAAGAAAATAGTAATGGATACAACCATGAAAATACAGTTCTGTTATTTTGATAAGATAACAAATTTAATAAATGTTTATGAGAAAAAACGAATAATTCTGGTAAAAGGAACTTCATATATAAGTTTTATATAGACGGAGGAAAATAGTTTTAAGGAGATTTATTTATAAAAATTTTTTCCAAGTAGCTAAGATATAAGATGCACTCCCTAAATTTATATCAAATTTCAGTTTTATTTTTAATTTTATAAAACGTATTTTCAGTTCATTAGGTTTTTTTTAAGCGAGCTTTAGTTCATTAGTAATTACAGTGTTAATAGAGTTACTATTTCCAGTCCTAATTATAAAAGCTAGTTGACTAATTTGAGAAGATTAAAGAAGTAAGTTAAGTTAGTTATTTGTAATAAATAGGTGTTATTTTTCTTAGAATATCCTTGTTAATCAAGTGTGTTGTTATAAGTTATACTCCTCCGATCCTTAATATAGGACCCATTTAACTAATTTGATTAGATTAAGGAAGTTAGGTAAGTTAGTTAATTATAAGAAATATGACACGTTTTTCCTAAAATACCATAATCATCTTTCTTAATACCCCATCTCCCTCTTCTACTTGATTATGGTTGAAGGAGTATCCATAGAGATAATTTAGAGAAAATTGATAAATATGATAAATGGGTCTTATATTTAGGACCAAAACTGTAACATCCTAAGTCTTATCGGGTTTTAATAGCCTCTTTTGGGTTGATTTTGAGGATAGATTAGTGATTTAATCTTGATCTTGGTGTTTAGGTTGGATTTGAGGTTGGTTGGAGGCATAGGTGAACGTACCCCTCTCAGGGTATGTTCGCCGCGGCGAACCGGGGGTTTCAGAGGGGAGTGTCTTCTCGGGAAGGTTTGGCCGCGGCGAAGTCTAGGGGACGCCGCGGCGAAGTTACTCAGGTGAGCGAGGCTTCCCTTTCGGGAAGGTTTCGCCGCGGCGAAGGTAAGGGCACGCCGCGGCGAAGTTCTTCTGGGCGAGCGAGAGTTTCCTCTCGGGAAGCTTTCGCCGCGGCGAAGTTTGGAGTTCGCCGCGGCGAAATCGGTTTTTCAGGCGAGTAATCCCTCTCGGGATTAGTTCGCCGCGGCGAATATGGAGTTTGCCGCGGCGAAAGGTCGCGATTCTATATAATCGCTGGAGGGTTCAGATGTGCGAAAATTGGAAAATCTGAAGGAGGAGAGAGAAGCTCTGCTAGGGTTTCGTGGAGGAGGCTTGAGAAAGACATTTCTAAGGATCCATTACCTCAAGTAAGTGATTTTAACCTCTAATCTTCTTTCTTTCTTAGAATTACTTGGAATTTCTGAGGATTTTTAGTGGAACTCTAGGTTTTTCTGAGTTATGATGGAACTGAGGTTTTTGACCGATTGTTTTGGGTTTAATTGATTGCATTGGGTTAGTTTAAGTTTTTAATCGGTGTAGTTTTCTTGGATTTAAAGAATCTTGAGTTTTGGAGTTAGGGTTTATGGAATTGGATGATTTGGGATTGAGGATGATAATGTAGAGATTGAATTTGAGTTTTGTGAATTGGGTTATGTTAAGGAGGGTTAAATTGGATGTTTAATCGGTTTAGATTTGTTGTTGGAACCTTAATTGCTCAAATGAGATGTTGAAGGTTGAATTCCTATAGTGGGTCCTTGAGGTTTGAACTCTAATTGATGCTTGGAAGGAGACTTGATGTTTTAATAGACTTTGAGGACTTTTGAGTGTTGTTTTGATAGTTATACCCTTTGAGTTGGGTAGAGTTTTGATGGGAGATAGGAATTTTGTGTCCCCAAGTGTTGTTTTGGCCACATTATTAGTTTGAAAGCTAATATATGATGGTTGTGTGTTTGTGTGCTTGTGTATACTGGTTGTGAGTCTTGGTGGTGCACGGGGCCACATCGTTGGTTTGTTATTCCTTGCTCAGGCGAGAGGTAACCACTTTCCAATCCTTAGTACTTGCTTCTGTGGTATTGTGAGTATATTTGTGTTTTGTGCTCCAAATAGTAATGGTGTTCGAACTATATGTTGTATATAAAAATGGAAAACCGTCTTGTGGGGTTTGGACTTATGATGAATGAAATTGTGGAATTGTGAAAGATATGCCACTGAATGAGGTTAATTGTGAAATGATTATTACTCTTGATTATGATTTGAGCATGATGCATTAATTGGGAATTTGGTGAGAGTTTTGTCTGTTACTACCACGTGGTAAGGCCTCCATTAATGCATGATGGTTGGCTCTTTACGTCCCCCGTAGTGAGGGATAGGCCTTCGGGCTCATTACGTCCCCCAGAGTGAGGGATAGGCCTTTATGGCTCCTTACGTCCCCCATAGTGAGGGATAGGCCGGGTTCGGCTCCTGAAAATCCCCCAAAGTGAGGGATTTGGTTGATGGGATTGCATCTTTGCACTTGCATGAATTGTTGTGGCTATCAATATATATATGATTTGTGAACTGCCCCACTTGACACCTCACGAGCACCTATTTAGTAGTACCTAGTATTGGAAAGGTTGGTTACTGGGACTTTGTCTCACCCCGTGGTTTACAATGTTTTCAGGAGAAGGTTCTAGGCGTGCGCCTTCGGGAAGAGACGCAGAGGCTTGAGCTTTGTTAGCCGTAGGCCTCTTGCCACGTTTAGGGTCCTTTTAAACTATTTTGATTGCCCGGTTTATTTGTAAACTGGAGGAAGTGTATCTTCTTCTTATTTTAATTGGGCCGGAGGCCCCCTTTTACTGATTATGGAACTTGGATTTACATGGTTGGAAACCGTTTGGATGGGCTAATTTTGTTGTCTTTTGTTACCCGAGCCGGAGGCTCGGAGGCCCAGTGATTGTGATTGAATGATGATAGTTGCATGCAACTGCGTTTGAGATGGAACCGAGTTTTAAATGTTAATTTTTCTAAAATTACGCAATTTCTTTCTACTATGGTAGTTGTTGTAACATCTTTCTTTTTCTACCATAGTAGTGGTCTTATGAAAAGTATTGATGTTTAAGCAAAAGGGTTTTACAAAAACCAACTCACCAATTGGGTCCTATATTAAGGACCGGAGGAGTAACTACTATTATTAGAATGACTATCTGGAGAAAAAACGCATAAATATGAGAGACAAAATAAATTAGGGTCTTATAATTAGGACCAAATTAAAAGTCAAACAAGATCTTATACTCCTCCGATCCTTAATATAGGACCCAATTGTTGAGCTGGTTTTGTAACATCTCACATAATTATATCAATATATGCAACAAAATGTTTAATTTAAAAGTCCATACATATTTCTAATACTTCAAACAACTCAAAATTTCAAAATATTTCTAATATAACAACAAAATAAACTATTAAAGTCTTATAGTCATGGCAAATAGCATGTGCTTGAGGAGCATAGAAGCCTTCACGGCTCACTCCATTGGTGCCTTCTCTTGATTCCTACTAGATTCTTCGCCTGAAAATTGTTAATATAGGGGGTGAGATCAAACGTCTCAGTAACTACTGAAATTCTAACCTATACAAGCAAATCATATATGATAAACCAAAAATCCGTTTATATGTGTGTATATAAATATATTAAAAATCACGGATTTGAGACATCCAATTCAATTTCATTTTTTTTCCCCAACAATATACCAATATCATTTTTCTAATATATCCAAAAATAATGCAATATGCTGCCTCCCTTATATCACCGTCCACCCTTATACCGCTGACTGGAGCCATAGGCTAACACATAGTCCGATAGGAACTAATCCATTTTACTGAATTATTCCAAACTCACCGATACTAGAGATATATCCGGCCAAAGATATAGAGCTTAAGCTCGGACTATGGCTCCCCTCCTTTGTGAATAAGGAGGTGCCACATGTCCCACAGCTCCAATGAATTCCCGACCAGAGGAAAACATGGAAGAAGGGGCCCTGACAAGTGCCATCCACTGTGCACCAAGTGATAGCATACCACGTGGTAATTTTATATCCATGCAATCTCCTTCTATCCTTAGCCCAACAATGCATGTCAGATGCCAACAATGTTACATCATAAATACTTCCTCAAATATATTAAAAATAAGATAGCAATAAAACTTATATACCATTTAATAGCAATTCATGATAATTTCATAGCTATTAATATATTTAAATATTGACCATAATTACTAGCAACAAATCTTAATAGAATCATGTAACATACCAAAACATTTATTTTTACAAAAATCATAATATTATATTTCAGGAATATAATAATTAGTAAATCCACAATATAATCATACACAATTCACATGTACAAGAAAGAATTTTCAGAGTTACCTGGTACTCTGTAGCTTACAAATATTCACACAAAGTTCACTCCAAAATTCTCAAGTCTACAAAATTGCACATAAATATTTATTAATATAAACTCAGAACTACTTCAAAGCTACTCTAAAATTCTAAGACTACCCTCTAAACCAAAATTACATAAATATATTAACTCTCCCAAATCTAGGCATTTATAATAAATATTATTTTGAAAAAAATAATTTACATATAAGGCTATTTAAATTTAACAAAAGTGTATATATATATTTTTTTATTACCCAAAATCTAAATATTTTATATTAAAATTCTCAATTATTTATTATAATCTCATTTAAAATTTTTCCTCAAACCAAACAACTTCTTTTTAAATTATAAACAAACTGTAGCTTTATTTAATTTCACAAAATTCTCAATTTATAATTTTTCAAGCCTTCAAAAATTATTTCCAAAAATATATTTAACTTATTCAATATTTAAACCAATTAAAACCTCAATAATATATTAAATAACTCAAATAAATTATTTAACTCAAATTTAATCGGTAAAAACATATTACAAGTCTAAATAACAAATTTTTCAACTAAAATCTTAGTTTAAAATTATCAAAATAATCATTAAATAAAAATAAACCGATTAAAATTCCTTAATAATGGATCTTTAAATTTCTACGGTCATATATTGTCAAAACTCCATATTTACTTTATACCCAAACAGTAAAATTTTCTCTAAACATTATAATGATACTAAAAATATAAAGCTATAAATATATAGGAAATATTCATAAAAAATTTGACAGAAAGAAGTAGTTTTGTGTACCTAAATTATCCCCAAAACTTGTCAAGTGCTCTGCAACTTAGCTTTCTCTCTCTTTTCCTCTCTGCTTCTCACACTCTTCTCTCTTCCTTCGCTCTCTCTTCTTCTTTCGTCTCCTCCCTCGACTTGAAAAAGATCTGGGGTGAAAGTATTTAACAACCCCATGTTCAAATTTTTCCACCGCCCCTTACCCATTTTTCTACATCCATCTGCTACTTCCCCGTTTTTCTTCGGCCATTAACACCTCCCCCCTTATTCTTTGTTCCATTAAATGATGCCCAGGCTTTCCACCGAATTCGGTGGAAAGCTGGGTATCTATTTTTTTTAATAATACAATAATAATTTATATTATTTTAATTAATTGATATCTTATTTAAAAAAAATAGTATGTTACAGGTTTTGGTCCTAAATATAATACCTATTTATTATATTTATCAATTTTCTCTAAATTATCCATATGACTATGGATATTCTCTTAACCATAATTAAATAAAAGATAGAGAGGATGTATTAAGAAATATGATTATGGTGTTTTAGAAAAAACGTGTTACATTTCTTATCTAACTTGCCTAACTTTCTTATTCTAATCAAATTAGTTAAATGAGTCTTATATTAAGGATTGGAAGAGTATTAAGGAACGGAGGTAGTACTCCTCCGGTACTTAATATAAGACCCATTTAACTAATTTGATTATATTAAGAAGGTTAGATAAGTTGGTTGATTATAAGAAAAGTGACATATTAAGTCGGTTGATTATAAGAAAAGTGACATATTAAGTTGGTTGATTATAAGAAAAGTGACATATTTTTCCTAAAACACCATAATCATCTTTCTTAATACCCCGTCTCCTTTTTCTATTTGATTATGGTTGAGGGAGTATCTATAGGGGTAATTTAGAGAAAATTGATAAATATGAGAAATGGGTCTTATATTTAGGACCAAAACTAACTCAACAATTTAGTCATATATTAAGGACCAAAGGAGTATTTGCTTAACATGGAAGTGATGGAACCACTTTTAAGTAATAAAGTACCCACAAATTTGACTCTTTTAAATTTTTTTTCTTTAAACAACCTGGGACACTTTCCCAGAAATGGGATTTTATGAAAAACATTTGAAAACCAAATCTTGTTTGTTACTTAACCAGGGTGGTGGCCCAAGGTCAGCAGTGACATCTTGATTAAAACTTACGGTATATAATAAACAACATTTTGATTAAAACTCATATATATAGCAAGACTCGAATTCAAACAAAATTTCATTTGAACCAATGCTCACTTTATATAACTATTCTATTTTTGTATATCAACTGTTATATCTGCGGAGTTTAGTACATTCATTGTCCTGATTATGCTTATCAACTATCCATAAACATAATTATATTATCAGTTATAATTAACACCATATGCATGTATCAATATCAAAAATGCTTTTAAATGCTCTAATCGTCATTACAGACAAGTTCCTAAATGATGATTTTACAATCAAATGCTGACATATTAATCTTTAATGTAAGTTTTGTAAATTGAAAATGAAATATATTTAAAATAAAATACAGTAAGCATGTCATCTGATCTAATCTAAATTTTCAACACCAATTGCTCCTCTCTCAAAATATAAAAATATTATATTAAGTAATTATATTTTAAGCATGTTTTGGTTGCTGTATTTAATTATAAAATTATCATTTAAATTTGCCAGATCGATATTTTCCAATAACAAGACTAACAATGCTGATTTTAAGGAACTAAAAATATATTCTACATACTTCCGAGATTAAGGTGAAATTTTGTGTGAATTTAGTGGGTTGGAAGATCAATATTATTCTTTAACCTCTACAAATTTATAACCATACTCTCATCTCCACAAACTTTTTTTCAAAGAAAAAAATAATAAAATATTCTAAAAATTGCTAAAGGACAAATTACTGTGGGTAAATTTCAAAATCCTAATTCAGACCTTTAGTACCATTTTGAAATCTTCAAACATTATAAAATTACACAAATGCCTTTTATTACTTTTTTCTTTTTTTTAATATTACCACGTCAGTACCTTTGGCTAGTTTTCTAGCCCCCAAAGCTCTAACACTAACGACCCTACCTGTGGCTAACTGCTGGAGCTCTGGCGACTTGTCACCGAAACTCTGGTGATTAGTCGTCGGAGCTCTGGTGACTACTATTCCTTATATAATGACTACTCTTTTTCAACTACTGACTACATTTGTTTTTATAATTTTGGTGACTACACTTATTTAGCTATTGACTGCTCTAGCATCGTGATTGACTACTTTCATTTCAAAAATTTTGGTGACTACTCTTATTTAGCTATTGACTATTATAGTTTTGCTATTCACTACTTTTGTTTCAAAAATTCAAAAAATACATAAAGTGTTGTTGGAAATTTAATGGCTACTTTTTGTTTAGTTATTTACTACTTTTGTGTAATTAGTAACGATATAAAAGCAGTTACCGGAATTTTGAAAGCAAAAGCAATCAATAGTTAAATAGAGTAGTCAATAATTTTATAAAAATAGTTACTGTGAATGAGAACAATGTTATTATTTCACAATATTTTAAAATTCCAAAATAGCATAAAGGGGTCTAATTTGAGATTTTGAAATTTATTCACCCTGATTTGTCTTTTAGCATTTTTTAGAGGATTTTAGTGTGTTTTCTCCTTTTTTTTTTAATACAATGTCCATCAATTTTAATCGTAATAGATTTTTTTAAAAAGTAAAATGACCCACAATCACATAGGTGAGTGGTGACTTTCTACCCACCGTCAAATCTAGTCCATACATTTTAAAAAGAGATGGCGGGACGAGTGCGGCCCCGTTGATCGGACGGTCTGCAGAAATAGGAGATTTCCATTTATATAAAATGTATAATACATGGACCAAAAAAAAAAAACCATAACAAGCTGCTAGTGACCGGTCAGAAACTACAACTTTTCATGTGTGTGAGTGAGATGTGCACAAAGGTTCGTTCAATCAAATATAAAATTCACTTATTCAAGCATTATAAATAACATATAACATGATATAAGCAATTGTTCAACATTTCATGTAAAATGTAGAATTCATTGCTGGGCAATCACATTAAAAAGGGAGCACTCAATTTAGCAATCAAGCCTTGATCACAAAAGGGTTAAAAAAAAAATCCGAGTGGCATTTTGATTACAAGACCTCAATGCGAATTAGTCGGTTGGTCAAACGTTTAGATAAGATCTG
The DNA here is from genome assembly GCF_004799145.2 of Neltuma alba. Classification (NCBI taxonomy): domain Eukaryota; kingdom Viridiplantae; phylum Streptophyta; class Magnoliopsida; order Fabales; family Fabaceae; genus Neltuma; species Neltuma alba. The sequence goes on from NW_021632956.1 coordinate 29,299, forward strand.
GGGGGGGGGGGACTGAATATCGGGTAGTTGACAGGATTATCAAAAAAGAAAGAAAGGGTAACGTTAATCTTTACTTAAGGACGGGATTCGTTTTGAGGCGACTTCCCAAAAAGGGCAAATAACAAAGAGATGGTAGGTGTAATCTGATGGTAAAACAATTCCGCAGCTTTATGGATTACTTAGGGGAATTGAAAGTAAATCATACTCCTCTGGTTCTTAATATAAGATCCGATTGCTCAGTTAGTTTTGGTTCTAAATATAAGACTCATTATTCATATTTATCAATTTTCTCTAAATTACCCCTATAGATACTTCTCTAACCATAATCAAGTAGAGAGGAAGATGTGGTATTAAGAAAGATGATTATAGTATTTTAGGAAAAACATGTCATATTTCTTATAACTAACTAATTTACCTAACTTTTTAATTTAATCAAATTAGTTAAGTATGTTTTATATTAAGAACTAGAGAAGTATATCACAAATAAAGAACTAGACTGCTGATACTTTGGTCAAAGTGGCTCTTTCAAATTTTTCTAAATTAGATGTCTATTCTGGCCATGTGAAAATTTTAATGCCTAATAAGAGATTGGAATGCAATCTTTGATAGTTGTATTTTTGTCCGGGCTATGAGCTTTCTCCCGTGTCTGAAAAAAAAAAATCACAACCATCAATACAAATCAGCAAGACACAACACTAAACAGGCACCATCTAAAGAAATATATATTCAAAAAACCTAAACAAGAACATGGACTTGACAAAAACAGTCAGGACTAATGGCTCATGGATTGAGAGATACATGGAGATTGTAACAGAAACAATGTTTAGATTCATTATGTAGAGTCTAGCCTTTTGATATTAGTATTGCATACACAAAACTATATCCCTGATCCAACAAGGACCAAAGCAACACAAGGGGAGGACATACTCAAATGAAGCTCGCCAATCTTTTGCAACTCAAAAAAAGCGCAAATTCATTATGTTTTGGATTCAGTCGAGCTCCAACCTTTTATCCCAAGAGTTAAGTTGCAAAAATGCATCTTCATAGCAAATTCTCAGAACAATACTGTATATAGCAGTCAGGGTTTCTGGGCTTCCTCCCAAGACATATCGTTAACTCGTTATTGCATGCTCCAAGCATCAAACGAGTCCAATGATGCTCGTGTCTGCCGTGAATGTTCTTTCTTTTGTTTTTAATGTCTCAACTACGAATAATGAGTGGCAAATTTTGGCAATCAAAATGATCAAGTTAATCGTGCAGGATAGTTAATAGATTCACTGAATAAATCAAACTCTCCTGTCGACTAATAATCCCTCCGGGAACTACTGAAGAACTATGCACAATGTAAAATGAAATATTCCCTTGATTCTTTTCCATATTCCCGAAATTTATGTCTCTGACAAAGCTGGTGAATTGCTTAATTCCGATGGGCCCCTGCATTCTGATCCAGCTATGGTTGCTGTCCCAGAGTAACGCGGTTTTCCTGTGACCTCAAATTATTAATTATTCACTGCTTTCAAAAGTTAGGTGTTCTGGTCAAAACACTCACGCACATATAAATTCATGTCCCAGTTTGCCACGCAATCATATCAAATCGCGTTCACTTTTGGTTTTGATGCGGGATCGTCTTTAACCTTTAATGATTCATTATGCTAAAATCAACAAGTTCATTCATTCTTCAGAATTCAGATAATGCAGTCATTTATACCGGTGCTGTGCACGAAAATAACCCAAAATAAAGTCCAAATCTCACACAACAAAAGCTTTCTTTCCGTTTTCGTAGCAAATCGCCAAAAATTCAAAACCCTTTTTAAGCTTCTGTCCAGAACCTCCCATCCCTCTTGCCCTCTCCAAAACCTTACATGGCCTAAAACTCTGAAGGTAATTTTCACTCTTGACAGAAATCCGAGAATGGGTATGATGAGAAAACCTTCGTCTCTCCACTCTATGTTTCTCTTCACTGTTTTCGCGCTCCTTCTTCATCGTATTTCAGCTGCGGATTACACTGACTTGGTTTACAAGGGCTGTGCGGACCAGAAATTTCAAGACCCATCAGGGATTTACTCGCAGAACCTCAAGTCTCTAGTGGGTACTCTCGTCGCACAATCTGCACAAAAGGTTTTCGCCACTACGACCGCCGGCGACGGCCAGAATGCGATCATGGGTCTGTACCAATGCAGGGGAGACCTCTCAAACTCCGACTGCTACAAATGTGTGAGCAAGATTCCCGATATGCTCGGCAAGCTTTGTGGCCAGGTTGTGGCGGCGCGTATCCAGCTCAATGGGTGCTATTTGCGGTACGAGATCGTCGGGTTCAAGCAAGTCTCTGGGACTCAGCTGCTGTACAAGGTATGTGGGTCGATTCAGGCGAGCGGAAGTGGGTTCGCTGAGAGAAGAGAGACAGCCTTTGGGATGGTGGAAAATGGAGTGAAAAGTGGAGGAAGCTTGTTTTACACTGGAAGCTACCAGTCTCTGTATGTGTTGGGGCAGTGCGAAGGCGATTTATCTAGTAGTGATTGCGGGGATTGTGTGAAGAGTGCTGAGGACCAGGCTAAATCTCTGTGTGGTGACTCAATTTCTGCCAAAATTTATCTTCAAAGGTGCTATATCAGCTACAACTTTTATCCTAATGGAGTGCCTGGGAATGGCGAGTCATCATCTTCGTCTTCAGGTAAAGCTGTAGAGAGAGGTCTTAGTTCCCATCATTCTGATAATGCTTCAATACCTGTTTAATTGTAATTCAGTGCTACATTTTTCACCTACTTTGTGCTTATATGATCAGAACATTTGTACATATTAGTAATTAGAAAATAGAAATCCCCCGACGAAAAAGTGACCATAATATTATATTTGTTAGGACACTGCCAAAATCACCGAGAATATACTCTTTCATTTCGATTCAGCGGACAATTCGTTAACTTGTGCATCTTGATGTAAACTTGTAGAGTATTATTTCCATACTTTTAACTGATCATCTTCATGTAAATTTCCAATAACACTGCAACATATTACACTGAATCTGATAACTGATGATGATACCGGCTATTTTGTCCCGTTGATTCAAATATGGGGCCAGACTTCATTTGAAAACCTGTGAAATATGTTAGGATGGTAGACTGGTAGGTATCCGATCTTCTTTGTGTGAAGATATAAACCTCTAGCTGTGATAGCATTTGAAGACATGATTCTAATGCCTCTCTTTATATTGTGGTTGCTCTGCTTGAAATCAGGAATGGGGCAACACAACACACAGAAGACAGTGGCTCTTGCGGTAGGAGGGGTTGCAGCTTTAGGATTCTTAATCGCTTGTTTGTTATTTGTCAAATCAATGTTCAAGAAACGGAGTGGTAAGTATTGAATTGAAACTGGGTTTGATTTTGTAGATACTGATACTATTATACCTCAGAGGTTCGTTCATATTTCTAGTCTTAACATGTTAGAAGAATATACTTTGGATTGATCCTTTTGTATAGTTTATAAGACTGAAGGGGATGAAAAGGAATTTCTTGTCATCCATGATTGGTGTGTATTCCTTTTGACTTGGGTTGGGTTCATCTTGGGGAATCAATGAAGGAGGTGCTTTGTTGGGACACAAGATCATTGGGTGATGTGTGATAGATTTATCTGTCCCCACTAGCACAAACATAGCTCTTAGTCATGGCTTCTCTTTCTTATAGCTGGTAAACACGGGAATAAAACTGTTCTAGGTTTTTAGTCTTAAATTTGGATATGGATTTTTGAAGTTCAATTCCTTTTAGGTGAGAGAATGATTGACTTAAAAAAAAAAACCTTCGAATTACTTTTAAGAATGGTCTCCCCCCTCCCCCCAAAAAAAAATTTTGTGGATAAAAGGTGGAATTACTTTGTATAAACTATCGATACTTTTGACTTGTATATCATATAGCTGCATCTGAAAAAAAACAGAAAAATATTATATTACATTTATTTCGTCCTCTTTTTTTTTTTTTTTTAACTGTACATTATGTTCTTCTCCCACACTTAGCATATGTGATTGGAGTCAAAATCAAAACATGGGAGATGAAAAGGGGAACTAGAAATTTCTATCGGGTTAAAGTCCATCTAACATTCTGAAGTATTTTCTCAGATGCATCAAACACCCTGAAATTTTTTCTCAGACACATCTAGCACCCTAAAGTATTTTGTGATGCATCTAACACTTCAAAGTATTTTTTAGGAGCACCCAGCATCTTGAAATATTTTTTTTGCCTTGATGTTAAATGCACCAAAAAATATTTTTGGATGCTTTATGCACCTAAAAAAAACATTTTAAGATGCTGGATACACTAAAAAATATTTTAGAGTGTTGGACGCACCTAAAATAAATATTTCAGGGTGCAAGATGCACTATAAAATATTTTAAGGTACTAGATACACCTGTGAAACTATTTTGGAGTGGTAGATGTACCTTAACCCATTTATATTTGGTATGTATATATGGTTTATTATACTGTCCAATTTCACTTACTTTTTTTTGAATTTGTGGCGACTTGATTGGAACGCTAAAGAATGCGTTTGAACATGAGATTCAGCTATATGGTATGATTGAGCATCTTGAAGAAGTTTAATCCCAGGCTCAGTACTAATATTCGCGTGTCAATCTTGTCACTACATTTTAAAATAATGACTTTGACAGATGCTGGCCACGTCCTTACTCTTTGTATAATATAATTCAAAAATAATAATTTCTCACTTGAATGACTCAACTGAAGTGTTTGCCAATTGCAAGTGGCAATCATTTGGATTTCTCAATCATTCGGATTTTCTCAGCAACACAGTTCCTAGTGTACAGCGGGAAGCCAGTAATACGGGTTGGGTCTGTCTGTTAAAAAAAGCAAGCTCATGCTAGCCCATCAAAGTGCGGGTCATTCCAACCTACACTGTCTATGGCCTGCTCTGCTGTGACTATGGGCTAGCCTTTTTTAAAAAATATATATATATATTTTTAATTTTTTAAAAAAATTTTCATGAAATTTTTAATATATTATATAATATAATTACAGGATTTTAACTCTCAAATTCCATATGGACATTGCTTCATTTATATTATTACATATGTAATTAAGCATTTTATATATGTTTGTAGTTATATAGAGAGTATCGTCTATATTTTATTTTTCATCTATTTGTTGTTACTATACATACTTTTATATGATTAAATAAACATGTGATGCTTAGATATACATATATATAAAAGATCTACTTAATTAATTTAGATTAGAAAATTAGTTAAATTAATTATTTATTAAAAAACATGTGTCAGTTTTTCTAAAATATCTTCTTAAATTATAAATTAATTCTCATACTATTTTTATTACAACCCATTATTCAAGTTTAAGACTTCAAATTTAATTTTAACATTTCAAACTAAACCCAACCTATATAAATAATAATAGTTTTTTCCAAAAAAAAAAATATTTAGTGGGGCTACCAGCCTACTAAGGTGCGGGTTATTTCAGTCGATACCGCTTTCGTCCTGCTTTCGTCCTGCACCGCCACTGGCTGGCCTGTATTCGCACTGTCAGACTGGCTTTACTAGCTCTAATAGTGGGCATTCAAATTTTTTTCTATAAAGAAACAAAATGATATTGAATGATATTTTCAGTAAGAAATTATAAAAAACTAATATTGAAATGCAAAGCTAGGATCTCCTTGCCAACTGACATTGAGATTTGAAGAGACTTAACATGTGTGAATCCAGAAAAATTATATACTCCTCCGGTCTTTAATATAGGACCCAATTCTTGAGTTGGTTTTGGTCCTAAATATAAGACCAATTTCTCATATTTGTCAATTTTCTCTAAATTACCCCTATAAATACTCCCTCAACCATAATCAAGTAGAAGAAAGAGATGGGGTATTAAGAAAGATTATGGTGTTTTAGGAAAATGTGTCACTTTTCTTATAATTAACTAATTTACCTAACTTCCTTAATCTAATCAAATTAATTAAATGGGCCTTACATTAAGGATCGGAGGAGTACAAACTTACTAGCAATACTAGGGTCGTACACTTTTTACAAAAGATTTTTCATATTTAATTCTTGTTCCATTATATTGGATTCATTAGCCTTGGATAATATTCACAGATACTTCCCACGGCTAACTAGATAAGTAGATATTCTCTAGACGGAAAACGCAAATTGTACATGTCTGGATGAACTTTACATTTCAAGTAAAAATTCTTGCGTTTATTAGAAAGAGGAACAATGAACTAGGATTCCTAAAAAAATTAACACTGAATAAGTAGAGTCCTGTGGCGGTTTTCCTTCCTTTGTCCGCGTAACAGTTACCCTTCTACGAAATTATCAGTTTAATTTTTGCAGCTTAGATGAAAAGATTTATGAGATGTTTGGACAAAATCTAATCATGATTTGAAAAATAACTTTTAGGAAAAAAAAGTTATTTTTGAGAATAGATTTTATAAAAAAATGATTTTGATAAAATGAGAGTGTTTGGATAGTTGTTATCAGAAATATTTTTTATATATACAAATTACTAAAAAACATAAGTTAATATGTTAATTAAGATAAATTTTATAATATATTTTTATTTGAAATAATAAATTTGTTAATAATATATTTTTGCCAATGTAATAAATAATATGTAAAAAAATATAGTTAATAAATAATTAATATGTGTATATGTATTTATAAATATAATATTAAATATGTTTTTGAAAAAATGATTTTTTAATGCCAACAGAAAAATATTATTTTACCTTAAAAATTTTAATATGAAATCCCATAATATTTTTTCACAACTAATTTTTTTTTAACAGCATACTAACTCTGTTCTTTAATATAAAAATTATTTTGATATCTAATTAGTCCTAAATATAAAATCCCATTTCATTTTACTTGTCATATTTATCTATTTTTCTAAAATAGTGTTTTTACTAGTTACATATGTTTAATATTTTATCAAATAGTACTTCTAGTAAACACACATGATAAAATTACACGATTGTCCTTAAAATAAAAGAAGAAACCATCAACCCATTTTCCTCTCCAGCCATCCATCACTCACCAATAAATCTACTCTATAGCCACCGACTAGCAACAGCCATCAATCTACCTGTGTGCTTCACCTCAGCATTGTTGTTGCCACTATCAAACTCCGCCACACTCATTTGAACTCGTTCTAATCATCAGCATCATCTCCAAAATTCCAGCTACTTGGCAGATCTGCCTCCCCATTGATTTTCCTACTCAGCTACGGCCTCTACCTTCTTTACTTTTATAATTCTACATTTTGTATATATGAATCCAAGTTTGTCCTGTTAATTTGAGTCCTTATTTATTTTTGCAAATTTGATACCTCCTCCATCTAATGATTTCACAATTTTTTTTTTTTGAACAACTCTTTTTTTGTCTTGAAGGATTATTTTTCTGGAAATTTATTATGGTGAGTGATGTGAAGGGAGGAGGAAGAAGGCTATGAGGATATTTCAGTCTTTTTCATTTTTATGATTATTAAATTTAATATAAAAATTATTATTCCTTTTAACACTATCAAGTTGAACCAAACAAATTCATTGTAATCTTTCTTTGCATCACATTCCATTCTCAGTTATTACATTACATTCTGTTACCCATGATTCAATGAATCAAACGGCCCCTTGGACATCGTATCAGGCCGTCACTCAATAATAATTGATAGAAATATTCAGTTTCTCCTATTCCCTCCTCCATCTTTTATTAATCGAACACGAAAATTTTCTTCCACTTTTATCAGATTACTAAACCCGAACTGCATACATGAACAATCAGAACACTAAGACCAGTAAGACGATAAATTAAACATACCACGTTGACCTGATAATGTATATTAAGGAGTAACATGGAGGGATATAAGTTGGCAAAAAACCAAAAAACATACAGATAGAATACTTTTAAAGCTACAATTGTAAGGTTATTGCAATACGAAATCATGGACTTATATTGTTTCAATACCATTAAAAAGAAGAGAATCAGCAATGATTCTCCCAATGCTTCCACAAGATCTAACCCAAGTGACTCAGATTCAAACAATCACATTGAAAACCGAACCAGAAAATTTACCTAACCTAAACGGTTCATTCACTTCTGGGGCGGTGGACCCATGGTGGTAGGGGTACCGAGAAGGCTGGCCTGCTGAAGCTCGAGCTCGTTCAACTGCTGCTCACGGTCCATCTCGATAATCAAAGGCACAACGAGGATGAGGAAAGTGGTGCCAGCGATCCAAGCGGCCTTACCGGTGCTTTTGAGGAGCTTCTTCGTGACGAGAGCGGCGTCGCCGGCAACCTCCTTGCCCCTGGAGACGAGAGGAGACTGTGAAAGCTTGGAGATAATACCGGTGGGTTGGTTCCTTGTGGGCCTATCAGGGAGCGAGGCTCCACCCCTACGACCTTGGGACGCCATGAGGATTGAGGAAAGGGATTTACTGGGAAGAGAGGGTTTCGGCGGTCACTAGAGATCACACCACTGCCCTTCCCGGCTAGTTAGGTTTTTAATAGCGGCGAATGTTTCCCTGAATCGGGCGCCCTGCGTTTAACCCTCGAGCTGTCTTTTACATTCATTTCGATTTTATTAGCTTTTTAATCATCATCATCAATAAATCTTAAAACAAGCTAACAGGTAACAACGTAAAAAAATCGTCATTATATTTATTTGGATAACAGCAACAAAAATTTCTTGTTACAAAAAAAAAATCCTATCTTTTTTTGCTGCCATATTTTTTAAAAAAGAAAATCATATGAATGGGAGAATTGCTGCTAACTTTCAAATAATAAGAGGAATATGATAAAAATGTGATCTAAAGAATTATTATTTTTAATTACGTTTTTCTCAAAATATGACTATTATATTAAATTATTATTAAAATATTGATTTTCCCTTGAAATACTTATTTTTTACATTTAAAACTTATTGCAATATAGTTTTACCAGCCAGATTTTTTTTTCTTCACTTTTTTCCTTTTACCACTCAGAATATAAAAAACAAAAAATAAAATTTAACCTAATATACTGAAATGTATAGAGAAAAATAAAAAAAATGCAGGGTTTAACAAAGCCTGTAATTTTTAAATAATGCAAGGGAGAATTTTATTTGACTCATAAGTTTACATTTTCCGGAATTTAGGACTAGTGATATGTAAATTTTATGGGACTAATTAGTACTAGTTACAGTCCCAAATTCCGGAAAATGTAAATTTATGACGCAAATAATTTTTTTTTTAATAAATTTTATAAAAACTGGGCTCCTTATTTTATAGAGACACTAGATATTAGCCCACCTCAGCGGCCCAAGCTCCACTTCTACTTCTTGTCGCTCTGTCTGTCGGGCCCTTGTGCCACGAAACCTGGAACCAGGACGCCACTTGCAGCCATCACAAGCCAAGGCCATGCCCTCTGCTTAACCGTGCACCCGCATCATCAACCCTGTACCTTTTCAATCCACAAAGGTTTACCTAACCAACGGTTCAGATCAAACTCGATTCTCCCACTCACGGTTCAGATCTAACAGCAGCAGCAAGCGCAATCGAGCCGCCCGCACCCAGTGTTTCACGGTATAAAGGGAGCCTCCTATGTCAACATACTCTACCTCCTCATCCGCACATTCTATTTTACGATTTAACACCAAAATCACTTTCTTCCAGCAGGGTTCAATCTTCGCCATAGGAGAACTCTCTGGAAGTACGAGGCCTCGCATTCCAGGTATGTACATAGCGCCTGCATTCGCCTTGTTGTTTTAATTAGGGCTTACAGATTGAAACCCTAGGTTTTTCTGATGTTTAGATAGAGGGGCAGTGTTTGATTTATCTTTTTTAATTTACAGGTTCGTGTTGTTGTGCCTTGTTTCAATTCTAGAGTAAGTCACCGGGTGCTGTTGATGTTGCATTTTGTTGGTGGTTTTTGCCCGCGGAGAAGTAGCAAAGTGTTTCTGATTAGCATTTCAACACGACTGTCGTGCGCCTTTATCGGTCTTAATTTTAAATTTCGCTGTTGGAAGCGCTTCAAGCATGTATCCACCGCGATATATTCTCTATTTAATTTAGTTTGATGTTGCGGTTGACTGTTTTTTTCGCATACACTAGTTGTCTAGTCTATATTCCATCTGTTTAAGTAGATATGACTATGTATCAAGGATTATCACACTTTCATGATCTATATTACTGTATTCCGAACGCAAACAGATTTTATTCCACCGTGAACCGGCCCTAAGGAAAGCCGTTGGTTGTTGTGTTTGCAGAGTTTTTTTTTTCTTTGGAGGTAAGGACCCATTTATCTGAACATGGGTGATAGCGAAGCAGTTACTGAAAAATCTGCAGCTGTAAGCTTCAATTCCACGAGCTATGCTTCAAGTGGCCAAGCTAATGCCATACCAGATCCTATTCCCGAGGCAGTTTCTACTGTTGTCGAGTCTGGTTCAGAAGCTCAGCAGGCTAATGCAACATTTGAATCGAATTGTTCTAATTTCGGAGATGGGAATGCTTACAGTGGGGATCCTAGTTCTGTTCTACAACAAGTCCAGTTCAACACGACTGGTGGAACTATGCAAACTGATGGTAATCAGACTGCCGGTGGAAACACAGCCCCAGAATATTCTCAAGTGCCTGACTATAATTCATCGGTAAATGGGGCAGTGGCAAATGCCACAGGACTCGAGAATGGGAGTGTGTTGGAGAATATTGATGGATCAGCAGCTGATGAGAAACAGCTTGCTGATGGTTATGGTATGCTTTTGCTTACTAGGCACTAAGTGTTAGGCGGAAGATTGTCTTGGTTGTTATTTGACTTCATTTGAAGAACGTGAATTTGATGTCTGCTTAGCATTTTAACCTTTAATAGTTCAAGAACTAAATGGTTATTTTTCTCTCAAATATTTTAAATAATCATACTTTACTGACTTCAGTTTCCAGCTAACTCTTACTGATCAATAGTGTTTTTCCTGCTATCTTTGAAATTCTACACTAGGTTCATATTGATATTTTTTTCCCTTAATGGTTTTACTTTTTTGTGGAAAATTGATATGCTTCCCGGTTCACATAATATTTAACTACTTTCATCTTCTTAATAATTCACTGCTGTACTCATTGTAGTGTATGATAAGCAATAAACCATATAATCCAAGTAACATCCTTGGGCTTTGGATTACTGGATCAATATTTTGAGGCTTTTCATTATTTTGTTGTGATTTGTTCGTTATCTTATATTTACATTTTTGGGTCTTATTTACACAATGATTGTGCTGTGTGCATGTGTGTAAAGATATGATGTCATCAGACAAATTTATGTACTTATTTACTTGCTTTCTTTTTGCAATTCTTAGCTGCAATGTCTGCTGAGGAAGATAGGCTGTGGAATATTGTGAGAGCTAATTCTTTAGATTTTAATGCTTGGACTTCCCTGATCGAGGAAACAGAGAAAGTGGCTGAGGTTGTTGCAATAAAAATTTTTAGACAGCAACTGCATGTGCGATCTTCCTTTGTACTCGCGAATTCAACACATCAGTTTTGCTAGATTCGCTCACTTGATTGTTTCCAGAAACTGCCTGTTTTATTAGTGTTTTCAACTTTTTATCTAATGATGCAATGGTTGTCTGAACTGAGGTATTATATTGTGCTTATGTCATTGCATTCCATATAGCCTGGCTTCTCTGTGGTGGTTTTTTTTTTTTTTTTTTGGTTGGGGGGGTAGGGAGGGGGTGAGGAATTGGTGATGCACGTTTCCTCTTGGCACTTGTAGGTTAGGTCTACCTTCCCATGTTTTGATTTTATTTTCCTGGTGTCTTTAGTTATTGTCACAAATACGCTTAAAATTTTTTACTTCATACTTCTCAGGCTTAACAGCTATAGATCTGTAACTGGAAGCTGCACACCAGAACTATGATGTTGGTGCATTTGAAACTTTTTATGATTGAAGTTGGATAGCTTTTTCTTTTTCTTCATGGGGTGCGGCGTCATTTGAGATCAATGAAGTTTTTTGTATTTCTATGATTTATACTCCTGTTACCTAAATATACAGGAGGAAGTGATTTTGAAGAAATACTCATGAAAGAACATTATTCTGATGCTTTGTGACTTGTTTATTATGTTTTGTGATGCCTGTTTTGAATTGGATATTCATAGTCTTCATTAGTTCATTTTCTTTCTACTTAAAATGTGACCGTTACACCCTTAGGAATATTGACTTATTGCCTTATTGGAAATCATTTTTTGGCTATTTGGTATTCCCTGTTAGATATGATTTGAACACAAGTGATTGCATGGCCAAATGGCTTTCTGTTTCCCGATTTTCTCCTCCATTGTTTGTTCCTGTAATTAAAATTATGTTGACTGCTTGATGTCATTGTCGTGTTTGTTTGTTTGTTTCTGTGCAATAGTGAAACCTGTTTATTAATGCTCCTCCATTGCAGAACAACATTCTGAAGATCCGAAAAGTTTATGATGCTTTTCTAGCCGAATTTCCTTTGTGCTATGGATATTGGAAGAAGTATGCTGATCATGAAGCTCGTCTTGGGTCTATTGATAAAGTTGTTGAAGTCTATGAGCGAGCGGTTCAAGGAGTTACATATTCAGTGGATATGTGGTTGCATTATTGCATATTTGCTATAAGCACATATGGGGATCCAGAGACAGTTCGTAGGTAATGGCTGCCTAACTTTTTGTTGTCCTTTCTTTGTGTTGGGAGCTCAATTTGATTTCATATTCGCCAGGCTCTGGTGTTTTTCAGTCTATCTTCTAACCTGGTTTCAGAACTTTGCAACAGTGATACCCCTTTTTGGCAGAAAATCTATGATGGGAATGTATATTAAAATGTTTTTATTCCTGTGTTTTAAATCCTTGATTTGAGGCTACAAGGGGTAGCTGTGTTAAATTTAGGGCAATCTACTTCTTTACTCCCTCATCTACTTTACCAATCGATTCCAAGACCGTAGATATTAGTTTTCTTTGAATGGTTGCTGTCCTTAAGTTTGACACTCTGAGGTGCATCAATATGCAAATTGCTGCTGGGAAGATCTGATCTGGTTAATGGCTAAGATGGCCTCTATGACTGCTCCATGTCTCGGACATATTATGATATTATGCAGGAAGGTAAATGCAGTGTTTGGATGTCCCTATATGATGTTAAGACTGATTTGTTTGTTCTCCCTGAACATTCATGCTGTTGTCTCCCACATCTAGATGTGCATCAGTAGTTGATGCTTGTTAATTGCATGTTAATCGAACTCTAATGTTCCTATGTTTCAGGCTTTTTGAACGAGGATTGGCTTATGTTGGAACAGATTATCTTTCTTTTCCATTGTGGGATAAATACATTGAATACGAGTACATGCAGCAAGATTGGGCCCGTCTTGCCATGATCTACACCAGAATATTAGAGAATCCTAACCAACAATTAGATCGGTATTTTAGCAGGTAATTATATTTTCTGTGTTTTATTTAATCATTGTAGTTTGGATTTTGGGTGTTCTTCCCAAGACCATGCTCCTGCATAATGAGCGCCTAATTTCAAATAATTAAATGATAAATGTTTCAGGGCTTATTGTCTTGCATGCGATCTGATCTCTCAGTATATTTTACTAAATGTTATTTCCTTTTTGTAAATGGTGTTGCAGCTTTAAGGAGTTAGCTGGAAATCGTCCTTTATCAGAATTGCGAACTCCTGATGAAGCCGCAGGAGGAGGCACAGTTTCAGAGGATGGTGGCCAAGCCAATGAGGGAGAAGTTCGTCCTGATGGTGCGGAAAAATCCTCCTAAACCTGTAAGTGCCGGCTTAACAGAAGCGGAAGAGTTGGAGAAGTATGTCGCCATTAGAGAAGAGTTATATAAGAAAGCTAAAGAGTTCGATTCTAAGATCATTGGTTTTGAAACAGCTATTAGGAGGCCCTACTTTCATGTACGGCCCCTCAATGTTGCAGAGCTTGAGAATTGGCATAATTATCTGGATTTTATAGAAAGAGAAGGTGACTTTAGCAAGGTAACTGAACTGGTTTCCATGGTGCGCTTTCTGTTTTTAGTTTTTCCTATTATAGATTGACTTACAGTAAGTAATATCTGCTGTATCATATGCTTTTATTGGCTAATTCGTTGGATGAAGCAACTTTTTAATGGGGAAATTGAACTGAGACTAAAGCATGGGCCTTCGATTTGGTTTCTTGAGGCTAAGTACTTCAAACTCTGATTTGTCAGTGGACATTCTAGGTTCGTCATGTGTATGTAAAAGTTTAATCTTTTTAAACTGCGAATGTTATGCATGCAGGTGTCTTGTAATCTTCCTAGTCATCTGTCTCAGGCAAGGAGGGTCCCTCCTTTCATATTTGAGGGGCCTCTCTGTTCCCCTAAGGAGTATTTCTTGATGCTTTATATTTCCTTTTGTGTTTTGTATTAATGCTTTTGGCTTATGTGGAGATGAATTATGAGTAGAAACAATCTATATAATATCCTTTCTTCTTTGTTCTGCACGGATCAGGTTGTAAAGTTGTATGAAAGATGTGTCATTGCATGTGCCAATTATCCGGGAGTACTGGATACGGTATGTATTATGTATGGAGGCCAGTGGGAGCATGGATCTTGCAAATAATGTAATTGCTCGGGCAACGCAGGTCTTTGTGAAGGTGATTTCTAACACTTATCAAATTGTTTTTATACAGCTTAAAATTGTTGTGAAGTTGGTGATCGTTTGCTTATGATCTTTTAATTTCCCAAATACTGAGGGTGGGTTTGGTTGGATGAATTTGTTTAGAAAGAATGGAATGGGAAGATAGAAGCCGCATTGATGTTTTAATATGCAATAGAAAGGAACATAGGTTGATGGGTAAATTTATATTTAGTTGAATGAAAGGGACGAGGCAATGGAAAGAAATTGAAGTAAATGACTATAATGCCCCAATTATAAACAGATAAAAGGGCAATTATTAAAT